>NW_020954608.1:11520393-11601932 GCF_900497805.2 Vombatus ursinus
TCAATTCAGTAAACATTTATTGAGAGTCTTCTCTATTCTGGGAACTGGGGACAGAAAAATGAAAATAGAACAGTCCCTGTCCACAAGGAACAAATTTTACTTGGAGGAACAAAGTAAACATAGAAAAGAACAAAATATATAAAAAAATACATTGTTGGAGGTTGAAGGGAGAGAGGACTAACAGCTGGGAGGAGAGGAAACTGTACAAATTGGAGGTAGCATTTTAGTTGATCCTCAAAGGGAGCTAGAGATTCCAAAAGGTGGAGGTGAGGAGGGAGAACACTTAAGCTTGTGCAAACAGACAGGGGAAGAAACAGAATGAGCTGTATCAGGAGTTGCAAGTAGGCCAGTTAGGCTGAAATGCATTGAGTAGGAGGAGGAGTAATACGAAAATCTAGAAAAACAGGGCAGAGCCAGATTGTGAAAGGCTTTAAATGGCAGAAGATTTTATACTAGAGGCAGTAGGGAGCCATGTAAAGTTTTTCTTTCTAAAGGGGAGTGATACGGATCAGACCTGTGGTATTAAGAAATATTACTTTGAAAGCTTTGTGGAGGATGTATTGGAGAGGGAAGAGACCAATTAGGTCTCTAAGTTGCTAAAATATTTTTAATGCAACACTATGGGACTAGTTGCCCACCCCCACATTGACACTGCATCTAGGAGATTTGGAAGAAGTTGTTAACTCAACACAAGCCTTTCTCCCTATCATGCTTTGTATCAGAAAGCATAGGAACCACATTGAATCCAAAAACCAAACATTATCAGAAAGGATGAAATCTTCCAGTGTTGCATGAATGTTACAACATCAGTGCCTAATGTTTGACCTTAGAAGGAAGGGAATATCACAGATACACCTAAACACTTGACAGAATCACACCACACCATTTCCCCCTCTAATTCAATTCAGTAAACATTTATTGAGAGTCTTCTCTATTCTGGGAACTGAATGAATGGTACTGAAAAAATGGTAATTTTTTTATGTGCATATGTGTATTGTGGGTCCCAGAATGGGGGGTGCTAGTAAGGGAATCTAGCAGTAGGGGAATATAGATGGATAAAGGGGAAGAGTTGGGAAGAAATTACTGTATTTTGGAGGGGGGACAAAGCCTAGCTTAGTATGATAGTGAAGAAAGATTTTGCTCATCTGCAGTGAAAAGGCTGGAGAAAACAGGTTTTAGGAATAGTCTCAGAATGAGAGCTGGAAAGGGGAGAGAGAATAAAATAAGCTTTCTAGAGACAAGCCCAGGGTGATACCAGCTGGATTGGTGAAGAATGTAGGCCTCAGTTTCAGTTGAACAAAAATTTATTATGAATATGCTATATGTAAGATACTATACTCTAAATAAATATAATACATGTTAGGGAATGAAGGTGGATAAGGGAGAAATCAAAATACTATAGGAAAATTTGAGGATTTGGAGAGCATTAACAACTGGAGAACAGGGAAGGTTTCATTCAGAGGGGTGGCACCTATACTGAGCCAGCATATCCAATTTGGAGGAAACACCCATAAATCCATTTTGATTGGAATGTAG
Source organism: Vombatus ursinus (assembly GCF_900497805.2). NCBI lineage: Eukaryota > Metazoa > Chordata > Mammalia > Diprotodontia > Vombatidae > Vombatus > Vombatus ursinus. The sequence continues at coordinate 11,521,930 of NW_020954608.1, forward strand.
AGTGCTTAGATGGGAGTAATGTCAAAATAGAGTTGGAAAGCTAGATTAAAGGCAGATTGTGGAGGACCTTAACTACGAGGTTAAGGAGACTGTTGTATCCTGCAAGCATTAGGAAGTTACTGAAGGTTTTTGAGCAGGGGAGTGGCAGTCACACTTGTGTTTTAGGAAGATAACGATGGCAGCTATGTGAATGACTAGAGATAGGAAAAGGTAGAAAGTAGTTATATTAAGGAGAAAGCTGTTATAATAGTCTAGGCGAAAGGAGTTTGAATTAAGGTGGTTGCCATGTGATTTCAGAAAAGGAGACTTACTAGATGAGGTCTAAGGCCACTTCTAGGTGTAAGTTCAATGACAGAAAGAAAGGAAGAAGGGGACATATTTGGAGAAAATGGAGAAGCAGGCAGAGTTGTGACCTTGAGTAAGTCGGTTAATTTCTTTGAACCTCTCTTTGCTCTTGTAAAATGGGGATAATAATACTTTAACTTTTGGGGGGGTAGACAGTGGGGTTAAGTGACTTGCCCAAGGTCACACAGCTAGTTAGTGTCAAGGGTCTGAGGCGCATTTGAACTCAGGTCCTCCTGACTCCAGGGCCGGTGCTCTATCCACTGCGCCACCTAGCTGCCCCAATACTTTCACTTCTGATCCTGCAGTTTGATTTTGATGATTCAGTGAGATTTTATATACATATACATATATATATATATAAATATATGTCTCTTTTTAATCTTTTTATTGATATCTTTTATTTTTACATCACCTACATTTCCAAATATAGCTATTCTTTGTAACAATGACTAGAAATAAGGGGAGAAAAAACAATACAGCAACTTCAACCAACACATTACCTGTGTCTGACAGTATGTACGGCATTTCACATCCAGAGTCTCCCACATCTGAAAAGAAGGGAGGGACATTACATTCCCCTCAACCCCTTAACCATTAAGAGGTGCCAGGGAAATGTTCACCTGTGGTCTACAAAAGAGAATTCATTTGAAAGACCTTTCAGGTTCTTTGGGAGGCAATGTCATTATTCCTGGGCTGGTCTGGGTTATGGACTATTTTGTCATCAAACTTGAATATTATTCTTATCCTTTAAGGATACAAAAATAAGCAAAGACCAGGGGTTGTTGTTCTTCTTACTGTCAGGGATTTAATTGCCACTCGTTTATAGCTGTTGAAAAGATCATTATATATAGGTAATTCTATAAAAATAATCATTCTTAAACTGGAGAAAAAAATTTCCACAGCAAATCTTGAATGGGTTAGGAAGTAGATGCCTCTTTTGTAGGAATTGAACTTATACATTTTTAGATAATTGATTATTTATTCATTTATTTATTTATTTTCGCTAGGCAGTGTGATAAAGTGACTTGCTTAGGGTCACACAGCTAGTGTCAAGTGTCTGATGTGAGACCGAATTTGAACTTAGGTCCTCCTGACTCCAGGGCCGGTGCTCTATCCACTACGCCACCTAGCTGCCCTTAGATAATTGATAAAAAGAAGATTTTACATGTGTGTTTACTCATAAAATTTATCACCTTTTTTTTTTTAGAACTTTTAAATTGCTAAAAGATTAGCTCTTTTAAATTATTTTTGTGCATAGCTCTTTTCTTCTCTTCCCAATTCCCTATATTATGTGCTTTTGAGTATTAACCATTGACAAGAAGACAGTTATCATTTTATTCTTTGTACCACTAATGAGCGATTTGCAGTGTTTGTGATTAAGTTAAAGTGTCCTTGAAGGTAGGTTTACTCTATGGAAGACCTTAGGCTGTATAACCCTGTTCTCTGAAAGTTCTGAGTCTAGTTACTTTAAAATTCTAAAATATACAACACCATCTCCTTTTCTCATCATTCCAAAGGAGATGTAATGTTCTTCTCATTCCCCCAAGTCCTGGTTTCTTCATAAACATTTCTTGCTCAGCTTGATGTTAAATTTTATAATATTTTTAATAATATTACCACATACTTTGTATATACCTACATTAGATGCTTTGGGACTGTTTAGGATATGAGAAAAGGAAAACAGAGTTGTGGTAAATTATTCTTAAAACCTTACTCTCTATGTGCCATTTTTTTTTTAGTATGAAAGTTATATAAGCACACATATCTTTTTTTATAAAAAGCATACACATATGAAGTGAGGAAAAAGCTGAGACGAAATTAAAACCAGATATAACACCATCAAAAACTGTAAGCCTTAAGCCATATCTTTTTTTTTTCTTAAAAAGAAAGAAAAGCACAATTAAAGGACCTAAGTCAGCTTTCTTTTTCTTGCTCTCGTGTTCAGGACGCAGAGATGAACATTTTAACTTTTGGTTGTTTTTACTTGTGCTTGCTGTGTATATAAACTTTCAGCTTAATATGGAAGTTACCATTTTGGTAGCTGGATAAAATTTGAGGATCATTTTATTATTGGTGCCTTTCGTTTTATGGAATAAATGACTTCCAGCCCATGTTTTAAAGCACATTTCTGTGAAATGAATCCAACTTTCTTCTCGGATTCCATTAAAAACTCAGGGTTGTTTTTCCTTGGGATGAAAAATTTCCAGTTGAATGAGTTGGAAATTTGTTGCTGGTGAAGATGGTGGCCTCTATATTTTTGTGATTTTTTTTGTAGTTCTTCTGACTCTAGACACTTTATACCCTTTGATTCCAAATTTAAATTTAGAAATTTGGATTCTTTAATTTTGATTGGCTATTTATATTGCCTAATATAAATAGACTATAGTCTCTCACTTTTCCAGTAAACATATGACATAGTCCGGGTTGAACATTTATTAAATTTAAAGGTTCAATTTGTCTATTAAATGGAACACTTATCATTTCTCCAAGTTGCTATTATGTACTTAAAGCAAGAAGTACCTGTATAATACTCCTTCATTTGTTTGAATTTAAGAAGTTACTGTGCTAAAGTAGAAAGAGCACTGAAGTTGGAGTAAGAAGACCTGTGTTTTAATAGTCATGTTATTGTTATGTCTTTAAGGCAATCTTGAATGATTTTGGTGTATGGATAGAAGAGATCTTGTTGGAAGAGGACCTAAAGCCTATATGTAACCATGTAACCCTCCTACTCAGTTAACTTCAGTGGTTCCCTGTTACCACTGGGATGGTGGTTCTCAAAGCATGGTTCAAGGACTCCCAGAAACCCTTTTTGGAGGTCTATGAAGTCAAAATTATTTTTATAATGATACTAAGATGTTTTAATTTCTGTTGTAGTAAATTCCAGCACATATCAGTAGATAATACCCACATAAATAAAAGCTCTTAGAGATCCTCAATCATTTTTAGGAGCGTAAAAGAGTCCTGAGACCAAGAACGTTGAGAACTGCTGCTTTAGGATCAAATAAACACTCTGGTGTTTGACATCTTTACAACCTTGCCCCATCATTTCTTTCCAACCTTATTACCCATTATCGCTGTTCCTCTAAAGCACATTTTCAAATAGCCACAGTAGTTTTTTTGCTGTTCCTCATACATGGAACTCCATCTCCTACCTCGATGCTTTTGTGTTAGCCATTCTCCATCCTTGGAATGCACTCCCTGCTAATGTCTATATTTTTAAAACTAATTTCCTTTAAAGCTCAGCTTAAGTGATACCTTCTATACAAGGCCTTTCCTTATTCCTTCAGCTTTAAGGGCCTTCCCTGTAAATCACTTTGTATCTGTTTTGTATATACTTACATATGTGTTGCCTTCACCGGTTAGATTCTTTTGAGGGCAGGGAATGTCTTTACTTTTTTCTTAGTATTTTCAGTGCCTGAAACACTAGTAGGTATTTAATGTTTATGAATCAGTTGCTTGACTTCTGATCATAAACAACGCCCAAAGTATAAAACAGAGATGAATGCTTAATAAAGGTGTTTGACACTGTGATGGGGGAGATCCTTCATGGAGCCAAAGTTGAAGAGAGATTCCTCATGGATAATAAAGTTCTTCAGATGCTTCTATTTGCAAATGACTTAATGATGGTTGTATCAAGCCCCAGAACATTATAAAGCCTCCTGGATAAGATATAACTATAACTTATACTCAGTAACTATTCAAACTAGTTTGGTCTAACCATAAACATAGGGAAAATGAAGTGGATGAAGAAGGTCTTTTGCCCTTTATGACATTTGCATAGTTGGATAAGGTATAAAGCTTCATCATCAGCACACGTATATCTGAGATAGGCAGTATAAATGGGCCCAGAACTAAACAGGAGAGGAGATTGAATTGCCTTTGGGAAATTATTTGCAAAGCTCTTAATAAACCTCAAACTGCTCCCAGAAACAAGGCCAGTTTTTTTTTCCTCTCTCTATAGATATTTAAGATTTAAACTTTATTTTCTCACAAGAGCCCTTTGAGGTAGGTAGTGCAAGTATTATTAGCCTCATTTTATAGGAGAACACTGAACAGGTGAAATGACTGGACAGGCATGTAGAGGCTGCAGCACATACCAAATAAGAGACTTAGAAGAAGAATTGGAGTAAAGGTTGTCATTTTGGTATTGTATGATAGTAAAAGAAGATTGGTTGAGGATAAGGGATAACAGGTAGATTGTGGGCATCTGCTCTGTGTTAAGAGAAAATAGGTAGTTCCCCAGAATATGGGATACAAATTCTGACATGGAGTTTTGGGAGGACATGGACAAGAATTGCACAGAATGGGCAGGCATAAATGATTTCTGATCTGCATTACTGAAAGTAGTATACAAAGTGATGCAATCACAGATCCCTTTGAGTATTTGAGTAACTCTTTTGAGGAAGTCATTATTTTACTTTCGTATCCCCAGTGCTTGGCATAGCACTACCACATAATAGATGTCCAGTAAGTGCTTTTAGATAGATTGATTAGCCAGTAATTGGCAGCATAAGGCCTTTGTAACCAAAATATTCAGTTGCTTTCTACTTTCCATTGAAAGATTTGCTCTGGAAAGAGAGAGAGGGCTTAGGTAGGGCATAATAGTCTGAGAAGTGATGTATGTCTCTGTACTAGTGTGGAGAGCATGAATAAGTTGAGTAAAGGGAAGTACAATAAAGAAGCCAGATAATATTCTCAGGGTTCTTTAATCAGTTCTTTATACAATGTGATTCTGATATTTTGTTTGAAGTATTGTGTGTTTTTAGGAAGATGAGTTGCACACAGTTATTAAAGAAAAGTCATACTTTGGAAAGCTAAATGCAGGTCACTTTTGGGGTACCACTCCTATCCATTCATGAATATTATTGAAGATAAACAATAAACATTTAGAAGTATTTTGGCAGTTTATTAATAATATTTTAATGTATACTTATCTTTTTCACCCAAATAAATTATATATAATATTTGTGAAAAACCCAGAGTTCTTAATTTTTAGAAATACTTGATGTATATATATAGCACATCACAATGTCGTAGATTTTGAGAGTTGGAAGGGACTGCAGAGTCCATCAAATCCATTTCTCACTTGTTTAGGAATATTATCTATAAGATTCTGTCACCGAGCCTTTGCTTGGTGACCCCTAGTGAGGAGCGTCCCATTTTACTTTTGGAAAACTCTTAATTCTTAGGAAATTTTTCTCTAAGTTGAAATCTGCCCTTCTATAGCTCACACTGGTTGTTCTTAATTTTGCCCTTTGGAATCAAGCTGTATAAGGCCAGGCCTTTATATACATTACCACTTATCAAATAATTGACAATGGTTGTCATGTTTTTCAGTAAGTCTTCTCTTTGGACTAAATATGCCAAGTTTCTTCAACCCATCCTCATGCCTTTGTCTATAGTCCCCTCAATGCCCTGGTTGTCCTCAAATGGACAGTTATGCTTGTCAGTGTTCTTCCTAAAATGAGCCACTCAGAACTTGAATTGGAGTTCTTAACCTTTTTTATGTTGTATACTCTTTTGGCAGGCTGATAAAGCCTATGAATCTCTTCTCAGAATAATGTTTTTATGTGCATAAAATAATAAAATACATATGATTACAAAAGATACAAATTACATTGAAATATGATTATGAAAATATTTTAAAAAAATAAATTCATGGACCCCAGGTTTAGAACCCTTGCTCTAGAAGCTGCATGACTGGAGCATAGTATAGGAAGACTATTATTTCTCTAGTCCTGGACACTGGGCCTCTTTTAATGAAGTCTAAGTTTGCATTAATTTTTTTGGCTGGTATGTTGTACTGTTGACTCACATTAAGCTTTTAATACACTAAAAGTGTCACATCTCTTTTTCATATAAACTATTTTCTAATTATGTCTCCACCCACTTCAGACATGTGATACTGATTTTTTTTTTAAACCATGTCAGGTCAGGAAGTTCCTACTTTGTGCCACACGCTGTGTTGAACTTTGGGGCTATAGGAAAAGTCAAAAGGCAGTCTGTGTTATCAAGGAGCTCACAGCTTGATGGGTGAGACAACATACAAATCACTATGAGCAGACAAGATACACAGGATGGACACATTGGAGATAATCCACAGAGGGAAGGCACTACTGGAATTAGGCAGATGGAGAAAGACTTCTCGTACAATGTAGGATTTCAGCTGAGACTTTCTGGTCTGGAAAGTCTAGAAAATCTAGAAAATCTAGTAGGGTGAGATGAGGAGTTAGAGATTCAGGCATGGGAGACAGGTAGTGAAAATGCCTGGAGTTGGGAGATGAAGGAGGTCAGTGTCACCAGACCACAGAATATATGGAGAGTGAAAGGTGTAAGAAGACTGGAAACTTAGGAAGGACATAAGGTTATGAAGGACTTTAAAATCCTAGCAGAAGGTTTTGTATTTGACCCTGGAGGCAATAAGAAGTCATTGGAATTGATTGAATAGTGGGGTGACATGGTTAGATTTGAATTTTAGGAAGAGCAATTTGACAGCTGAGTAGAGGGAGGATGGACTGGAGAAAGGATAGATTTGAGGCAGGGAAACCAACCAGAAGGCCATACTGAAGTAGCATAGGGGTGAAGTGATGAGGGCCCCAGGGAAGTTTCAGTGTCAGAGGAGAGAAGGATATATAGGAAGGGTAGAAATGCCAGGGCTTGGTAATTGATTGAATATTGGATGGGGGCAGGGGAGGTGAGAGAGTGGGAGTCTAGGATGCCACTTAGGTTGCAAGCCCAGTGACTGGGAGGGTGTTAGTACCATTTACAATAATGGAGAAGTTAGGAAGAGGAGGAGTTTTAGGAGAAAAGAAAATTTAGTTTTGGACATGTTGAGTTTAAGATGTTTATGAGACATTCATTTTGAAATGTCCAATAGGTAGCTGATGTGAGATCACAAAGCTGGATAATTAGTTAATAAATAATAAGTGCCTTTTATGTGCTAAATGCACACAAAGAAAGGCAAAAGACAGCCCTTTCTCTCAAATATCAGTGAGGGGAACTGTAAATATAAGAAGACTAGAAAGGTGGAGGGAAACAGGTTATGAAAGGCATTGAATGCCAACTGGATTTTCTCTTTGATCCTGGAGGTGATAGGGAGCCACTGGAGTTTATTAAGTAAAGGGGTGACATGATGGGACCTGTGCTTTAGGAAAATCACTTTGATTATCTGTTGAATGGAATAGACTGGAATAGAGAGATACCTGTGGCAAGGAGACAAGTCACAGTAGCAGGTTTGACCTGGATGAAGATTCAAAGGAGACTGAGAAGGAACTGTTACCTAACAATTCCTACCTAGGAAGAGAGCCAAGAGAGAGTAGAGTCATGAAAACCTAGAGAGAAGAGAATATCAAGGAGAGAGTGATGGCCAGTTTCAAAGGCTACAGAGGAGTCAAGAAAGGTGAGGATTGAGAAAAGGCCTTTGGATTTGACAACTGAGAGATTGTTATTAAATTTTGAACAAATAAATACATGGGACTTTACATTGCCCTGTATTATATTTCAGTTTATTATGTTTGGCCCATCATCCCAGGTGATCATGATGGTTGTAGATCTTTATTCTGTTATCTAGAACAGGTGTCAGATACAGGGCTGCAACACTTGGGAGGGGCAAGAATCAGATTAAAATGTAATGTGTAAATATTTAACAAAATAAATTCAAAATACAGTAGAACATAGACCATGTTAATTTGTGATTTTCTAAGTCATTATGTGGCCTGAGAGATCCTTATGTAAGGCTTAGTGGCCCATTTCTATTTGAGTTTGACAACACTGATCTAAAGTATTAGTAGGCATCCTTCTCAGCTTTGGGTTATCTGAAAATTTGATAAGCATTGGTTCATTGAAGTTACTGATAAAAATTTCAAATAGCGTAGGGACAAGGACAGATCTCTGGTGGAATCAACTAGAAACTACCTACCCTCCAAGTTAATATTGAGCTATTAATGACAACTTTTAGGGTCTAGTCATTGGAAACAACATGTTGCAGTATATATATATATATATATTTGTGTGTGTAATTTTGGCAGTGTCAGTTTATCAGTCTTATATTCAGATGTGTTTTTTGGATACTTATTAGTAAAGATTAATTTGGTTGAAGAATTCAACTTTAGTATTACCTGAAAATCAATGCAGAGACACATGGTAGGTGAATGTAGGCAGCAACATATTATGAATGAGGAGGAGTTTTAGGAGGAAAGAAAATTTAGTTTTGGACATGTTGAGTTTAAGATGTTTATGAAAAATCCTTTTTGAAATGTCCAATGGGTAGCTGGAGATGTGAGGTCACGGAGCTGGATAATTAGTTAATAAACAATAAGTACCGTTTATATGCCAGGTGGTGTGCTAAATGCACACAAAGAAAGGCAAAAGACAGTCCTTTCTCTCAAATATCAGAGTGAGAGGGATTGTAAAGTATAAGAAGACTGGAGAGGTAGAGGGAAGCAAGTTATGAAAAGCATATAAAAGAGTTGCATTGTAATAGCTGTTATCAGAGAAATAAATGACTAGAAAAAAAAAAGGGCAGAATAGCTCAAATGCTCCCTGGTTATCCATGCTGCCTGAAGAACATGTGGAAAAGGCCTTAGCATGTTGGTTAGAACCTCTGTGGCAAATTTCCAGGACATGGACAAAAATGGCCTAAGTTAGGCAGGCATGGATGGGGAAGAGATCATCACTGGAGTATTGAAATATTAGAAAAGGAGAGTCAGTTATTGAAAATTACACAATGGGGAGTTGGGAGGGTAGTAAAATTTCCATATGGCTATTCACAGAGAACTTTTGTTTGATTGAGTGTATTTTGGAACAGTTAACCCAGAGGGAAAGGAAAATTTCAAATCACATAAAACCTCACCTTTCTCTTTTGTATTTAAACTAGAATTTCACCCTCGAAAGTCCTGATGTTTTTTGAACATGTTAAAGAAACCCGTGACTCTTGTTGAAAAAGGATTAAGATGAAGACTTTTATGATTGTGGAGCATGAGTTCTTCCCTCTCTCCTCCACTTTTTTTCCTCACCTTTTCTGTTTTGCTTAGAATAGGGTTCACAAGAATCTGGTTAGTCTTGTTATGGCTGCTTGAGGAGTTCCAAGTAATGGTGAAATGAGCTGCAACCTAGGAAATTAGGTGGAGCAAGGAGGAACCTGGGTGGGAGTAGTCTAGGACTCTTTCTGTTAGAATCAGAAAATGAAATCTTCCCTCCATGCCATCTTACCCGTTTTGTTGCTGCTAAGAATTTACTGGACAACTAAAGACAAGCTCTTTCTTTAAATTTTGTTTACTACTTAGCTTGATCTAAGTAGAACTAATTTACTGTTGCTTAAAGAGACTTAAGGTGTCTTTTCAGAAGGTCATTGTTGCAAAATAGCTTATTTAAAGTGTTTAGGCTTATATTTGTTAAGATTATATAGTATGTATTGAGTTACATTAATATGAAGATCTATATATTATAAATGAGTTGGTTTTTTTTTTAGGTAATTGGGGTTAAGTGACTTGCCCAGGGTCACACAGTTAGTAATTGTCAAGTGTCTGGTCTGAGACGGGATTTGAACTCAGGTCCTCCTGACTCCAGGGCCAGTGTTCCATCCACTGTGCCACCTAGTTGCCCCTATAAATGAGATTTTAATGGTAACTAAATCTATAATATTTGTATGTACTCAAAACCTATCATAGCATCAGTTTCTAAAGGCAACATGACTTGTTAATAAAAAGACAACTTAAATTTTCTTCTGTGTGTACCATCAGTAGTCTCTGTTAATATTTAAATATTCTGTGGAATTATTCCCATAGAAATTAATGTGGATCAGAATTTTTTTTCTTGGTGAATGGGGGAAAGGGTTGGAGCAAGAACCAAGGACGTAGTATGCTTGGTTTGAAATTCATTATCTGTTATAATTATTTTAAATAAAGCAACTGTGCTTTGATTAAAAATACTGGTAAAATATCACTTACCTTTATGTCACTTAACTAGCAAAAAAGATTGAGAACGCAGAGACCAAAAAGCAAGTGGAAAAAAAAAAGGCCTCCAAGGAACCAAATAGATATTTTAAAATCCATGTTGTAAAAGCTGATGTGCTTCTAGGACCTCTCAGTCTTATTTTTGCCTCTAATTTTGTTCAGAATTCTAATAAGCCTAGTTTTCCCAGCTCATTGACATGATAATGTCAGACTGAAGGGGACGTTCATCAAGAAATGATTTGCTGAAGGAGGATATAGAAAAAGGAAATTTAAAAACCATAGCAATCTGAGACCATTTCACTTGAGGTCATTACTGTTAACTGATGTTCATTAATGGTAGCCCTGAATCATTAAGAAAAAGTTAGATTATATTCAGGTAGTTGTTTGAGAGTACAGGGAAATTGAATTATCCAGTTTCCAAATAATTCTGTAAAAATAGTTTAAATTGTTTTGGTACTTAAAGGGCAAACCTGTCACCTGTATAACCCACTTGGGGGAATTCCTTATCCTCCTTAGATATAAGTAATGTGTTTATAGTTTTTTAGATTGTCTAGAATCTTCTTGTTTTTTCTGTATTTCGTGTGAAGAGATTTCTTAATGATTTCAGGTACCTTTAGTGTTGAAGGGAGAGGAGGACTTTTAAAGAGGAAGGAGAATCCAGGACTTCTCAATTTTCTTTTAGTAATTGCAAAATGTCTTCTAAAATTCTTACACTAATCCCTTTCCATGGTCAACTCAAAAGAATGAAAATGTGTTTTCATACTTAATTTCTTTGCTCTTGGCCTTAGATCATTCAGTTCTTGTGCCTGTTGAGCTAAGCAAAGTTGTAATACTGGCTTTCTTTTGTAAAATGGGGAGAATAATGTTAACTTTTGATCCATCTTCAGTAGTTGAGGTGCTGTGGTGTCAGAATAACTGGGATACTTTAATAATCAATCAATTTCAAGCATTTGTTAAGTCCACACTACATGCCAGGAACAGTACTAGATGGTGGTGATACAAATACAAAGAATTAAATAATCTCTGTTTGGAATTGTCTTGGGTCATTGTAGTGATTGGAATAGTTAAGTCTTTTACAGTTGATTATCATTACAATATTACTGTTACTGTGTACTGTATTCTTCTAGTTCTGCTTACTTCACTTTGTATCAGTTCCATATAAGTCTTCCTAGGTTTTTCTAAAACCATTCCCTTCATCATTTCTTATAACACAATAGTATGGCATTACAATCATACACCATAACTTGTTCAGCCATTCCCCAATTGATGGGAATCTCATCAGTTTTCAATTACTTCTACTTCCTTGCTACCACAAAAAGAACTGCTATAAATATTTTTGTACATATGATTCCTTTTCCTTTTTGATCTCTTTGGGGTACAGACTCAGTAGTGGTATTATTGGGTCAAAGGATTTGCATAGTTTTATAGCTTTTTAGGCATATTTCTAAATTGTTCTCCAGAATAGTTGGACCATTTTACAGCTCCATCAGCTATACATTAGTGTACCTGTTTTCTACTTATATGCCAACACTTGTCATTTTCTTTTTCTGTCATATTAACCAGTTTGATGAGTGTGAGGTGGCACCTCAGAGGAGTTTTAATGTGCATTTCTCTATGAGTGATTAGAGTATTTTTTCACATGCTTATTCATGGCTTTGATTTCTTCCTCTGAAAACGGTCTACTATTAACCTTTGACCATTTATCAGTTGGGAAGTGCCTCTTATTTTTGTACTTTTGGCTCTAGCTTGGAATTGTGACGCAGAACTGCATATGGGCAGTGGAGTTGACAGCCCCAGGTCCTGTGCCTAGTGTAAGCAAAGGGTCTTTGTAATCTTTCTGACCAATTGTCCAACCCCTCGAAGGCCCATTTCTCGTGTTGCCACAATGTGCTCTCCAAGCAGAGTCACAGACCTCTCTTGCTGACTTCTTAAGTTGCGTTGGGCTGGAAATCTGTCTCACTTTGACCTTTTCTTGGCTATACTTCCCTGTGTTACTAGATTTCTTTCATCTTGAGGGGACATTTGGAAACACTGTTCTTAACAAATGGGAATGTGAAAGGGTTCTACCATGTAAATATTTGGAATATTAAAAATATGTATATTTTGAAAAAAAAAAGTGTGAGGGTGGTGGCAGCTAGGTGGTACAGTGTGATTACTGGTTCTGGAGTTAGGGGAACCTCAGTTTAAATACGGACTCAGATATTTACCAACTGTGTGATCTTGGGCAAATCGCTTAACCCCGGTTACCTCAAAAAAGAAAAAGAAAAGAAAAAACTGAGAGCATCATAATAAAAGGAAAAATCTATAGTTTGATAGAATTTTGCTTGAAATTTTTGAGTCAATGTTCATTTATGATATTGTCCTAGGTTTTTTTTTCTGTGTTTTATCTTTCCCTAGTTTAATTATTAGGACTATATTCATCTCATAAAAGATTCTGGTAGGTTGCTTTTTTCAATTTTTGAGTAATTTGTGAAATATTGGTACTAACTGGTCTTTAAAAGTTTGATAGAATTTTTCTGTGAATCCATCAGGACCGGTATTTTCCTTTGGTAGAGATCTATTTCCTTTTCTCATCTTCTAATGGTTTGGATACTTTATATTTTTGAAGGTATCCCTTTGCTTGCATATGTTCTCAGTTTTGTTAGCATATGTTTGTGTATAACACATTCTTATTATTCTTTATTTTTTTCTGGTTTTGCTGTGGTTTCACTTTGCTCATTTGCTAATTTGTTGATTTGATTTTTAGCTCGTTCTCTTTTAACAGATTAACTAAAGATTTTTCAATTTTATTGGTCTTTTCAAAGAACCAGATTTGAGTTATTTTTTTGTTTCTAATCTATTTCTAATTTTTTTAAAAAATATTTCCTCTTTTGTGCTTATTTTAGATTTGCGTATTTGTTGGGTTTCTAGTTTTCTTAATGCTTATTTAGTTCATTAATCCTCTCATCATATTTTGTTAATGTATATGTATAAAGACATGATTTTTCTCCTTGAGGGCTGTGTTAACTGCCTCCTAGAAATTTTGGTATGTTGTTTCATCATTATTTTCTTTGATATAGTTATGAGTTATTTCTTTAATCCACTCATTATTTAGGATTTTATTGTTAAGTCTCCATTTGGATCTATATCTTTTGTTTGTGATCCCCAAACCCCAAACCAATGACTATTTTTATTATCTCATGGTCTGTTGAGGCTGTACAAACTATTGCAGCATGTTTTACATGTTTATGATATTTCTGTATGCTAGTACGTGGTAAATTTTTGTAAAAGTTCCATGTGGTGCAGAGAAATACATATATTTTTTCACTGTCCCATTTACAAGATGCTGTGAGTTTTAAAATTTTAGTTTTTCTAGTAATTTGTTCAGTTCATATTTTCCCTTTTGTTTCTGTTTTTGTTAGGCCTATCTAAAACTGAGAGAGGGATTTTGAAGTTTCCTGTCACTATTGTGTTATAGTCTATGTCTTCTTGAAGCTTAGATAACATTTCCTTATGAACTTACATGCTAAGGCATTTGGAGTATATACGTTTATTACTGTTACTGGTTTATTTTCTATGCTTCCTTTTAGCATAATAGAGTTTCCTTGTCTATCCTGTTTTGTGAATGTTTGTTTTTGCTCTGACAGAAAACATTGTTGCAACTATTGCTTTTTTGGATTTACTTGATGCATAGTAAATTTTTTTCCATCCTCTTTTATTTTGTGATGTCTTTGCTTTTTAAATGTATTTCTTGTAACAGATTGTAGATTTTATTTTCTTATATAGTTTGTCACTTTTTTATTTTATTGAATTATTTAATCCATTCACATTTAAATTTATGAGATTTAGGTTTATATTTTTTCTGTCTTTACTATTTTTTTTTTCAAGTTAATCCGTTACTTTACCTTAATTTTTTTTAAGGTAGCCTTGTTCTCACCTTTAATTCCCTCCTGTTTGTTATTCCTTTTCCTTTAGAGTTTTGCTTATTACTTTCTTTTTTCCTTCTGCTTTTATCTCATGATATAATTACTCTTCCTCCCCCTTTTTCCCTCTCAGTCAAGTAGATTCTTCCTTTCCTACACTTCAACTAGTCCTGTTCATTATTTTTTTATTTTCAATTTTTGTGTCCCTTTCCAAAAGGATTTCTCTCACTCTTTATTATCCATCCTCTCTTTTTTTACCCTAGACACTCATTCTGATTCATTACCCCTATAATTTGTCTAGTCTCTCTTTTCTCTATGCCTCTTGCATTCAAAACTTCCAGGATATCCATTTTAGGCTCTTCCCTTAAGGTGGTTTTTGCCACTGCCTTATAGAGCTTGCCCTGTGCGTTCCTCTTTTCTATTGTACATCACAACAATGCCAATTATTGCAGGTAGACTCTGTCCTATAGTAGGCCCCTCCCCCCCTCATATTCCTGACTATGCAGCCCACCACTGATATATACCCTCTCCTAGTAACCTTTCCCCATTTACCTCAAAATTTCTCCCAGGTTACATGCTCTGCTACTCTTCCAGGTACCAGTTGCCCTCAGTGATTCCAGCTCTGGATATCGAATGAGTAGATTTTTCAAACACTGAATATTCCAGGCCACACCCAGTGCAAGGTCCCCATATTGCTTCACAGATCAACTCTATTCACCCAGAGAAACATTCATCAGTGGAATAGCCTTCCACCATCAAAGTAAGGCCTCCTTTCTTTCCTTCCCTTTTCAATCCTTCCCCTTTCCTCCTCACACACTCCCCTGTACGTTCCTTTCTTTGTGGGACCACAGAGGTCACCTTCCCCTCATTGCTAGCCCTTGATTTTACCCTGCAACATCACATATTTCCTTCTCTGTCCCTGCTCTCATCCCTCCCTTTCACATACCCTTTTTTCGTGTTCTAATGTAGTCCCACAAATAAAACAAACAAACCAAACCTCCCCCCGCCACATCAGTTAACTGTAGGCAGGGTGGTGTGAAATTCTGTCCAGAATGCCCTCTATCTTCTCTTTACCATTATGTTCACTAGATTTCTGCCTTTACTCTTGTCTCCTTATGTACGTTTAGAGAGAATTATCTTACTTTACTGGTCTCTCTGCTATCATTTTGTTACTTTCCTTGGCAGATGTTTTTATTTAGTCCTTTATTTCTCTTATTTGGTATATTTAAGAAGCAAATAATCTCTTCATTTCCTGTTTTCATTCTAAAAATATTTCAGATTTGTATTGTCTCTTTACTGTTGAACAACCATCTTTTTTCATGTATGATTTTCAGGGTAGGTTACAGTGGGCTGTATCTTCAACTGTATCAGTCTTTGAAACACCCTTTTTTTTTTTTTTTTTTTTTTCCCGGTGAAGCAGTTGGGGTTAAGTGACTTGCCCAGAGTCACACAGCTAGGAAATATTATGTGTCTGAGGCTGTATTTTAACTCAGGTCCTCCTGACATCAGAACGGGTACTCTATCCACTATGCCACCTCGCTGCCCCTTTGAAACACTTTTCATTCCCTCCCATGTTTTATACTGGGTGCAGTTTTTCATCTTGCATTATTCAAATTTCCTTTCCTTTAGATTTGAATTGAAAGTCTTTTTCTTGATTGCTTACAGAACTTTCTGAATTGAATTCTTAAATTTAACTACTGTGTATCTTAGCATTTGTAACCTTGGGTTTTTTCGGAAGTCAATATGTGAATTCTTCCATTCAACATTTCGTTTTCTATGTTCAGAAGTTTTGGGTAGTTCTATTATTTCCTTCATTATGGTATTGAGATTCTTTTTTTGTCCTGTTATTTTCTTTTGAGAGACCTAGGACCTTTGGTTATCTCTACGCATCCTATCTTCTAGTTTACTAGATGAATGCCGTATTTCCTTCTCTTCTTAATACTTGGTTTATCTGCTTATGTTCAAAGTCTTTGACATTTCTTCTTCCTAAAATTTTTGGTATTTTCAGTGTTTTTTTTTTTTTTTTTTTCCCTCTCTCATTTTCCCCTATTGTTCACCTCCTGACTCCTGGCTGGAGGTAGTTTCTTTGGGGGTGTCTCAAAACATCTCAACTTCGTCTACTATGGTTAACTCACTGTTCACCAACCTAGGTCTCTGCCCCAAGTAACTTTTGGGTGGTTTGAATTGGCCCTACTTAGATGTCATGTCCTTGTGTCTGCTAGTGCATCCTTGCTGCTGATAGCATGTGAAGTGAGGGAGGAGTGTTGAGTGAGTTTAGAATCAGTGAACATCAATAGGTTTTTGGTTTTTTCTTTACCTTCTTTTAGATTTTGGGTATCCCCTAGACCATTGAGGTAGGTGAAATTGCTTCATCTTTGGTGCATAATTTCTGTTTTGTAAAAGTTTGAGAGGTCATAGGAATCAGAGAAAATGTCTGGTCTTCTATTTTATTGCTCACATGACCTAGAACTCTTATAATTTAAATTTATTAATTAAATTCTCACTTAGCTAACAAATATTTATTGCATGTATACTGTGTTTTTTTTGCTAGGCAGTGGGGTTAAGTGACTTGCCCAGGGTCGCACAACTAGTGAGTGTTATATGTCTGAGGCTGGATTTGAACTCAGATCCATCCTCCTGACTCCAGGGCCTGTGCTCTATCCACTGGGCCACCTAGCTGTCCCTATTGCATGTATACTATGAATAGCACTGTACAGATTTAATACAGTATTAATAACATTTTGAGCAAAGTTTATAAGACAGATAGCATATAAAAGTGAACAGCACAGGAACAGTGGAGCAATTTATGCGAGGGAGCCAGATTGCTAGAAGAGTTTTCTTAGAATGTCTTGCAGATTCTTAACACTTTGTTGACAGATTTGGCTTCAGGTTATGTAATGAAAGAAGATGATTTAGAGGTGTTCTAATGTTGAAAATATTTCTATTAACTAAACGTTTTAAGTTTTTTTAATAAGCATAGTCATAAATATTCAGCCTAAAAGTCTAATAAAGTTTGATGCCCAAAAGATAAATAGGCATTGTTAAAAATTCTACGTTACCAAAAAAATGCTCCAACATTGACGTATTTTCCAGTCCTAAATTTGTTCTAACTATTAGTTAGAGAAACTTAAAACAGAAAAGGTTAATGCACAGAAATTTAATGTTATGGGTGTTTTTTTTTTTAATTGAAAAGAAAGTTGAAACTTTGAGTTTTTTTTTTTTGAGATACTTTTTTTTGTTAAATGTGAATTGAACCACTAGGTGGCAACATGTTAATAATAAAACCTATACTTAAAACAAAATGGTTTTAAAATAGTGTAAGTCCCTAGTCAGACATGTTAAATGCAAAGTTAGAGGGTGCTTCTAGTTGTTAAACCATGTTTAAAGACTTCATTGATGGTTAACTTACTGTCTGCTAAGGCGCTCACTTTCCACTTTTGGACAGTTTGATTGTTAGAAGGTTTTCCTGACAAGTTGAAATTGTATGTCACCCTTTTTTTTTTTTTTTTTTTTTTTTTTAGCACTTGCTTCTTGTTGTACTGTCTGAGGCCAAATAGGACCTGTCTTACCCCTTTTCTACAATCTAGATAACCTTAGTAGAGTTAGTCAGGGATGAGTCTTTGTCTTTTGGACAAGGGGAAGTACAGAAAGGATAGTCTTATTTACTATAACGGTTATAGTAATTATTCATAATCCATTCATGTGGATTTCATTTTTATGAGATACATAAAATACATTTAAGAGCTGATTTTGATTTTTAGATCAATTTTGTAACTAGAAGATCATTTAATGATCATTTCAGTATTGTATTAACCAGTTGTTTATTTGATGGAGGGGAGGGTAGAGGACATTTTTTTTCACTCTTTGATTAGGAAAACAACTATCAATAAGAAAAGAGAGACTTGTTTTTACTAGTGAAGATGAGTTTTTTCCCCCAAAGTAAATGATATAATTTTAAGAAAAGAAACATGCATTTTAAAATTTTAAACTATTTTAGTTGAATGTTATTTTACACCAGTCATTTCCTGTTATACTCCTTTCCTTTAACCCTCCCTAGCAACAAAGAAAAATGAATTAAATAGACTGACAAAGCATTCACGTTTGACGTAGTACAAAGCAGTCTCCTGTACCTGTGTTTGCCCACATCTTTAATGTACTTGTTAGCCATCATTTTTCCATCTTTTCTTTAAGAATAGACTTCCAGTCTTATTCAACTGAAACTGTTTCATTAATTACCAAATCTAATGTCTTTTTTCCAGTATGAGTCCTTGACCTTTCTCCCGCCCTTGACACTGTCAATTACCCTCTTCTCTATAATCTCAGTGACACTGCTTTTTCCTAATCTCCTGTCTGGGCACTCATTCTCAGTGTCTTTTACTGGATCTTCATTAGGTTGTTCTGCTAAAAGTGCGTGTCCCCTGAGCCTCTGTTCTAGACCTTTTTTTTCTCCCTCTGTATTGCTGTAGTCATTAATCTCATCAGCTTCTATGGTTTTGATTATCATCTCTATATAGATGCTTCTCAGTCCTAGCCTCTGCTAACTTTTAGTCTTGCATCTCCAACTGCTTGTCAGACATCTTGAACTGGATATCTAGGACATCTGAAGCTTAACATGTTCAAAAAAGAATTCATCATCTTTCCCCACAAATCCTATCCTCTTCCTATCTTTCCTCTTACTGTCTAGGACACCAGAATCCTCCCTTTCACGGAAGCTTGAAACATAGGTGTCATGCTCAATTTACTGTCTTACCCACTGACCCTACATTTCTAATTCTTTTCCAATCCTTTTGTTTCAACCTTCACATCATCTGTGGTATTTGTTTCCCTTCCCTCTACTGTCATACAGCTGCTGTCCTTTGTTACCTCTTGCCTGAAGTATTTCTTTTCTTTTTCTTTTTAACTTAACATGTATACTTTTATTTGAAGTGGTCTTAAGTCAGTGTACAGGTAAAGCTCCTCTCCTCTCCCAAGTACTGGCACCAGTTTCATAAAACTGTCAGTGAGACTATAAAGTCTTCATTCACATCTGTGTTGGGTGGGGGCCATTCCTTATGGCTATGACAAAAAAAAAAGGAGCAAGTATTAAGGCGGAAGATACAAAAAAAAAATTTTTTTTTTAAGGATCATATAATTTACATGTAAAGCAATACTAGTATCTTCCGGCCGCCTCCTCTCCCCATCTGGATTTTTGTTATGCAGCTCCTTTGCTCTAACAGACCAGGACAGCCTTCATAGAGACAAGTAACTCTCTGTAACAATGCATTATACAATATTTGGAATGACTATTAAAAAAAACAAATGTACAATCAGAGTCTTGAAGACACATTATAGAACTTTGGGGATGTTTGCCTAACATACTTAGACTGCTCATCACCTTCATTCTTCCAGTTTTTAAATCCTGAGTCAAGTGCCAAAAACAAAAACAAATAAAGCTATGCCAATCTCATCTCTCTCTTTCTCTCTCTCTCTTTTTTTTTTTGCAATTATCATGTCACACCCTTTGACAAAAAAAGAAAACAAAAACACAAACAATCCATTTAGAAGCATTTGTGGTGGACAATGGAGGGCCCAGATTCATCATACTCCTGCTTGCTGATCCACATTTACTCGAAGGTGGAAAGAGACACCAGGATGGAACCTCCAATCCAGACAGAATATTTGCACTCAGGTGGGGCAATGATCTTGACTTTCATTGTGCTGGGTGCTGGGGCTATAATCTTCTGCATCCTGTCAGCAATGCCTTGGTATGTGGTGGTACCACCAGACAACATGGTATTGGCATATAGATCCTTACGGATGTCAACATCACCCTTCATAATTGAGTTGAAAGTAGTTTCATGGATTCTACAGGATTCCATGCTTAAGAAGGTTGGAAGAGCTTCTGGGCATCGGAACCTCTTGTTCCAGTGGTGATAACCTGACCATCAGGGAGCTCATGGTTCTTTTCTGGAGAGGAGCTAGATGCAGCAGTGGCCATTTTCTGCTCAAAGTCTAGGGTGACATAACACTGCTTCTTGTTAGTCCCTCTCACCTGTGGTAGTGAGACTGTACTTTGTATCAGTCAGGATCTTCATGAGGTAGTCTGTCAGATCACGGTCAGCCAGATCCAGATGGAGGATGGCACGAGGAAAGGCATAACCTTCATAGATGGGCACAGTGTGGGTCACACCATCACTAGAGTCCATCACAATACCAGAGGAATATAGGGACAGCACAGCCTGGATGGTGGATGGCAACGTACATGGCCAGGGTGTTGAAGGTCTCAAATATAATCTAGATCATCTTTTTTCTGTTGGCTTTTGGGTTCAGGAGGGCTTCTGTGAGCAGCACAGGGTGCTCTTCAGGGACCACATGGAGCTCATTGTAGAAAGTATGATGCCAGATCTTCTTCATGTCATCCCAGTTGGTGACAAGACCATGTTCAATAGGATATTTCAGGGTCAGAATACCTCTCTTGCTCTGGGCCTCATCCTCCACATAGTTGTCTTTCTGGCCCATACCCACCATCACACCCTGATGTCTGGGGCAACCAGCATTGAATGAGAAGACAGTCCAAGGGGCATTGTCTCCGGCAAAGCCAGCCTTGCATATTCCAGAGCCATTGTCAACAACCAGAGCAGCAATATCATCGTCCATGGTGAACTTTTAAGTGGAAAGTTTAAACTTTTAAGAAAGGAGGTGGTGCCACACTTGGAGGTTGGCAGGGGGGAAGGCAAGTACACTGTGGGTGGAAGAGCTCACAGCTACTCTTGCCTGCAGTATTTCAATGGATTTGTTGGTCTCCTAGCTGCAGATCTCTCCTTCTTCCTCTCCCTCACATAATCACAATTATTTATTTTATCTCCTGTGATCCTCTCTTTCTCTTGTTTGGTCATAAATTTTCTCTTATACATAGAAATAGGTAAATTTTTCCATGATCCCCTAAATTGCTTATGATATCATCCTATATGTCTAGCATCTAGATTATGTACCCATTTTATTTTGGGATATGGTACAAAGTGTTGGTCTATGCCTAGTTTCTGCCAAACTGCTTCCATTTTTCCCAGGGATTTTTTTTTCCAAATAATGAGGTTTTTTTAAAAAAATTAAATAATTTATTTTTAGTTTTCAACATTCATTTTCACAAGATTGAGTTCCAGATTTTATCCCCATTTTGCCCCTCCCTCAACCTCAAGATGGCATGGATTCTGAATACCCCTGAATACCCCTTCCAATCTGCCCTCCCATCTATCGCCTCCTCCTCGTATCCCCTTCCCCTTCTATTTTCCTGTAGGGCAGGATAGATTTCTATACCCCATTGCCTATATATCTTATATCCCAGTTGCATGTAAAAAACAGTTTTTAACCTTCTTTTTTAAAACTTTGAGTTCCACGTTCTCTCCCTTTCTCCCTCTCCACACACCCTTATTGAGAGGGCAAGCAGTTTGATATAGGTTATACATGTGTAGTCATGAAAAACACTTCCATAATAGTTGTGTTGTGAAATACTAACTATAATTCCCTCCATCCTATCCTGCTCTCCCATTTATTCTATTCTCTCCTGTGACCCTGTCCCTCCTCAAAAGTGTTTACTTCTGCTTATCCCCTCCCAATCTGCCTTCCCTTCTGTCATTCCCCCCTCTCATCCCCTTTCCCTCTATTTTCCTGTAGGATAAGATAGATTTTCATACCCAGTTGAGTGTGTGTGGCATTCCTTCCTTAAGCCAAATCCAAAGAGTAAGATTCTTTCATTACCTCTCACCTCCTCCCTCTTCCCCTCCACTGTAAAAGCTTTATCTTGCTTCTTTTATGTGAGATAATTTACCCCATCTGTCTCTTCCTTTCTCTTCCTCCAAGTACAATTCTCTCTCACCCCTTAATTTTATTTTTTATATATTATCCCTTCATCTTCACCTCACCCTGTGCCCTCTATCTATAAATCTATCTGTACATATAATTTTTTTTCCCCTCCAACTACCCTAATACTGAGAAAGGTCTCATAAGCTACAAATATCATCAGTCTCTTATGATTTCTCTTTCCTGTTTACCTTTTCATGCTTCTCTTGAGTCTTGTATTTGAAAGTCAGTTTTTCTATTTAGCTCTTGTTTTTTCTCAAAAATGAATTTAATTCCTCTACATCATTGAAAGTCAACTTTCCCCCCTCATTGATTACACTCATTTTTGCTGGGTGGTGATTCTTGGTTTTAATCCTAGCTTGTTTGACCTCCAGAATATCATATTCCAAGCCTTGTGATCCCTTAATGTAGAAGCTGCTAGATCTTGTGTTATCCTGATTATGTTTCCATAATACTTGAATTGTTTCTTTCTGGCTGCTTGCACTATTTTCTCCTTGACCTGGGAATTCTGGAATTTGGCTATAATATTACTGGGAGTTTTCCTTTGGGGATCTCTTTCAGGAGGTGATCAGTAGATTCTTTCAATTTCTATTTTAGCCTCTGGTTTTAGAATATCAGAGCAGTTTTCTTTGATCATTTCTTTTTTTTTTTTGGGGTGAGGCAATTGGGGTTAAGTGACTTGCCCAGGGTCACACAGCTAATAAGTATCAAATGTCTGGTCTGAGACTGGATTTGAATTCAGGTCCTCCTGACTCCAGGACCAGTGCTCTATTCACTGCACCGCCTGGCTGCCCCTCCTTGATCATTTCTTGAGAGATGATGTCTAGTTCTTTTTTTTGATCATGGCTTTCAGGTAGTCCAATAATTTTTAAATTATCTCTCCTGGATCTATTTTCCAGGGAAATATTTCACATTGTCTTATACTTTTTCATTCTTTTGGTTTTGTTTTATAATTTCTTGATTTCTCATAGAGTCATTATCTTCAATTTGCTCCATTCTAATTTTTAAGGAATTATTTTCTTCATTGAGCTTTTGGACTTCCTTTTCCATTTGGCCAATTCTGCTTTTTAAGGCATTCTTTTACCGATTGGCTTTTTGGACCTCTTTTGCCATTTGGGTTAGTCTATTTTTTAAGGTGTAATTTTCTTCAATATTTTTTTGGGTCTCCTTTAGCAAGTTGTTGACTTCTTTTCAGGATTTTCTTGCGTCACTCTCATTTCTCTTCCCAGTTTTTCCTCTACTTCTCTTACTTGCTTTTCAAAATCCTTTTTGAGCTCTTCCATGGCCTGAGACCAATTCATATTTTTCTTGGAGTCTTTAGATGTAGGAGCTTTGACTTTGTTGTCTTCTTCTGGTTGTATGTCTTCCTTGTCACCAAAGTAAGATTCTGTGGTCTGAGGTTTGGTTTTTTTTTTCCTCCTGTTGTTTGCTCATTTTCCCAGCCAAATACTTGACTTTTAAACTCTTTGTTAAGGTAGGGCTCTGCTTCCAGTGTGGAGAATGTGCTATTCCAACCTTCATGGATTTTCTGCAGCTGTTTTCAGAGATACTTCTAGGGACCTGTAAGTTTTCAGTTCTTCCAAGGTGGTATGATCTAAGGAGAGGTGTTTACTCCTTTCCTGGCCTGTGCTCTGGGTCTGAGTGACCACAAGCACTCTTTTTGCCCTGGAACTCTGAAGAGGGTTCCCTCTCCACCACACCACAAGCTGTGCTATGCCAGTGCTCCTTCTCCTTGACTGCTTGTCTTTTAGTTGTTGAAGCATGTCTTGGTAATCCTCAACCCTAGGTGTCACTCCATTATTTATATTCTCTTACCAAGTTATGAAATATGTCTCACTACAAATTCATGTTATGTCATCTCAGCTCAGCCCTCATGGTTTCAAAATGGTGTTAATACTTATATTGGGTCACAGATTTGAAGGAGGAAGAACTTAGAAGTCATTTTGTCCAAGTTCCTCATTTTACAGATGAACAAATTTAATAATATTTTATTTTTTCTAATTATATGTAAAGACAAATTTTGAACATTCATTTCTTATAAATTTTTGAATTCCAAATTTTCTCTCTCCCTCCCTCACCTCCCTCCCTTCCCTAAGCATATTGGGATTGTAAAATTTTAATCTCTGAAACTTTTTTTTCCTTTTCTCTTAAAGACTAGCCTAAACCCCAAATCACTTTTGCTGTCATTGATTGGCCAATAATAGCACCTAGGCCAAGCCCTACTTGGTCACTGTTTGGGCCCTGATTGAGTCACAGTGAACGTAAATAGCAGTCGGTTCTGTTTTGGCCAGAAACACTGGGTCTTTCCCTCCCAGATATATATATTTTTTAAAAAGAGATCATTCTTTGCCTCTTTTCTTATTAAGCCTTAATCACTGAATAGATTTTGCCTCAGTCGAACTGAGACCTGTTAAAAGACCTTAGCTTGAAAAGGCTAAGGTTCCCCACTGCATCCTGGGCCATCTCCAGTTGTCCTGATTGATATCTGGCCCAGAGGACTGTGGAAGTGAAAGTGAGGCTGGTGACTTTGCATAGCCCTCCTTCTCTTAAATCCAATTCAGTTGCATGTCATGGCATCACCCTCCTGATGTCATGGTCCTTTTCAAAAACGAAGGACAAACAGCAGCAAGCAAGCAAACAGATAAGGAAATTTAGATCCAGTGAGAGGGCATCTTGCCCAAGGTCATAAAACTAGTAGATAGCAGAGCAAGGATTTGAACCCAGGTCCCTGGATTTGAGATCCAGTGTTCTTTTTACTGTACCATGCTGGGTTTTTTTTTCCTCCAAAGTGCCAGATAACCTTTGCTTTTTATTGTATTTTTAAAAATCAGTTTTTATTCTATTTTCAGTTCAGAATTCTTCCCACCTGTCCCCTTTATTGAGAAAGCAAGAAAAAAACTCAGCTCTGCATTAGCCATGTTAAAAAAAAAATATGCCTCAGTGTGCATTGTTGAGTCCATTGTTGCTTTATCTGGAGGTGAATAGAATGTTTTATCATGAGTCCTCTGGAATTGTGGTTGGTTATTGTGTTATTGTGTTGATCACAGTTTTGTTGATCACAGTTTCTAAGTCTTTTAGAGTTCATTGTCTCTACAATATTGTTGTTACTGATTATCTACAATGATGACCCTTAAAATATCTCAAATTCTGAAATTCTCTGTTTATAATCCCTTACTTTTTCTTGTTCTCCTGGTTCTTCTCACTTCACTGTGCATCGGTTCATACAAATCTTAGAAGGTTTGTTAGAAAATATCACCTTCATTTCTTACTGAACAATCACATTCCTATAGAATTTATTCTGTCACATTACATTCATATAGAATAACTTCTCCAGCCATTCTCCAATTGATGGGCATCATCTTAGTTACCAATTCTTTGCCACCAATAAAAGAGTTGCATAAATATTTTGTACATATGGGTCCCTTTTTCTGTTTCCTTGATCTCTTTGGGAGTATTTTCCTTAGCAGTACACTGGGAAAACATGCACAGTTTAATAGCTTTTTGGGAATAGTTCCAAATTGTTTCCAGAATGTTTGAATCATTTTACAAGTTCCATCTCTATAGTGATTTAAAATACCTGTTTTCTCACAGGACCCTCCCAGCATTTTTCCTTTTATGTCAACTTTGCCAATCTAGTGGGTGTGATGTACTTCACAATTTTTAAAATTTATATTTCTCTAGTTATTAATTATTTAGAGCATTTAAAAAATATAACTATTGATAGCTTGAATTTCTTCCCTCTGAAAACTGACTTCATATCCTTTGACCATTTATCAAGTGGGGAATGGCTCTTATTCTGATAAATTTCGCCGAGTTTTCTGTATATCTTAGAAATGAAACCTTTATCAAAGAAATTTCTGCAAAGATTTTCCTCCCTCCCCATTTCCTATTTCCCTTCTAATTTTAACTAAATTGGTTTTGTTTGTGCAAACCTTTTTTAATTTTATGAAATCAGAATTGTCCATTTTATGTGTTCTCTGTTTCCTGTTGGGCCATGAACTCTTCCTATCCTATAGCTCTTAGAGATATTTTCTTCTAGCTCCTCTAATTTGTTTATAATGTCATCCTTTATGTCTAAATCACGTGACCATTTGGAGATTTCTTGGTATATGTAGTAAAAGACTGGTCTATATCTAGTTTTTGCTAGATGTAGATAAGATATAGACTTCTAGACTGCTTTCTAGTTTTTCTTAACATTTTTGTTGAATAGTGTGTTCTTATCCTGGTAGCTATAATCTTTGTGTTTATTAAGTACTAGGTTGCTTATTTGCTTCTGTATGTTGTATAACTAATCTGTCCTACCAATCATCTTCTCTTACCTATACCAATTTGTTTTGATGAGCATAGTTTTGTAGTATGGCTTGAGATTTAGTACTAATATACTCATTTCCTTATTTTTTTCATTAATTCCCTTGATATTCTTGACTTTTTGTTTCTACAAATGAATTTTTTTTCATATTAAACATATTTTCACATTAGTAATGCTGTAAGTAGAAATTAAAACCAATAGGAGGAACTATCAGAAAGAGGAAACAAAACTCAACAGAAGAGAAAAAAAATAACAGTTCGGCTTCCGTAGTTCTTTCTTTGGGTGTGGATAGCATTTTCCAGCACAAGGCCTTTGGAGATGTCTTAGATCCTTGTATTGTCAGGAAGGGTTAAGTTTATCAATATTAGCCATCACACAACGTGGCTGTTAATGTGTACTATGTTCTCTTGGTTCTACTCACTTCACTCAGCATCAGACCATACAAGTCTTTCCAGGTTTTTCTGAAGTCAGCCTGTTCATCATTTCTTATAGCACAATAGTATTCCATCACATTCATATGCCACAACTTGCTCAGCCATTCCCCAATTGATGGGCATCCTCTCAATTTCCAATTCTTTGCCACTACAAAAAGAGCTGCTATGAATATTTTTGTACATGTAGGTCCTTTTCCCATTTGTGTGATCTCTTTGGGATATAGCCCTAGAAGTGCTATTGCTGGGTCAAAGGGTATGCACATCTCTATAGCCCTTTGGGGATAGTTCCAAATTGCTCTCCAAAATGGTTGGATCATACAAATGAATTTTTAAAAAACATTTTCCCCAGCTCTCTCAAGCTATTCATTGGTAGCTTGATTGATATGTTACTAAATTATAAACTTATTTAGGTGACATTGCCATTTTTATTATATTGGCTTGGCCTACCTATGAGCAATTAATATCTTTCCTATTATTTATATCTGTCTTAATTTGTATAAATGTTGTTTTATATTTGTCTTCATATAGTAGATCCCAAGTATTTTATATAATCTGTAGTTATTTGAAATGGAATTTTTCTGTTTCTTCCTGCTGGTTTTTGTTAGTAATATATAGACATTTTGGTAATATACAGAAATATACAGAAGATTTGAGTTCATTTTGTATTCTACAACTTGACTGAAGTTGTTTATTGTTTCAATTAGGTTTTTAGTTGACTTTAGGATTCTCTAAGGAAGAGGTAATCAAGAAATCAGAAGGAAAGGTAGGAGGAAGCATAGACAAGGAGAACAGCCTTGAAAATTATTTATTAGGCTTATCATATAATTAAAAAGAACAAAACTGTATGTAACAGTGATTAGCAGTTTCAGATAAAATTCTCTCAGTTCTACTTTGTATATTGAACTGCTAATTTTATTTTATATTTAAATCCATAATTAAAAGCTTGTTTATTTCACTCTAAAATAAAATAAACTACAATTTAACTGTATTTTAATATGAAATAGTGTTGTTTTTAACTGATTGAGAATAATAGCAATAGCAAAGTTTCCATTTTTGTGGAGTATTAAGGTTTTACAAAGCACTTTGCAAATATTCCAATTATTCCTTAAATTATTCTGTAACTTGGTACCATAGGTATTATTGTACTCTTTTTTACAGTTAAAGAACCGAAGTTTAGGAGAGGAATGTATCTTCCCTAAAACTACTGCCATATCATAGCAGAGCTGGGATCACTTACTCCAAGTCCCATGTTTTCAAACTGTGGCTTATGTGATGAAATCTCCCGAATTCTATCTAGAAAACCACATTATCTCCAAGGATCATTTAGTAACATGACAGTAATAGAATTGATTCTAAAGATATAATGTTCTAAATGTTATTGTAAAATGTCCGTGTAAGTTGTACTTTTTAATTTTTTTTATTTTATTTAATTTTTTTTAAGATATACTTTGTAGGCATTATGTTTCAGATCTGACTTTCTCACTAACCAACTCTGTGATCTTTGGGCAAGTCATTTAATATCTTTAGGCCTCTCAGTTTCCACATCTGCAAAGCTGCTGAGTTCTACCTCCAAAAATTATGTGATTCTGGAGATAAACTGTATATAAGCTAATATGTTATTTAGGGTAGGCAACATGATATGTTGACAAGTGAAATTGGCTAAGTCACTTAATTTTGCTGAGTTTTACTTTCTCCATCATGGTGTTATAGTGAGCACTAGAGGAGTATGGAAAACACTTTGTAAAATTTAGCATGCTGTATAAATGTGAGCAATTTTAATTATTTTTTTTTAACTTTAAGCTTTCTGAGCTAAGCAAGTTTTGGTTGTCTTCCTGACTTCACACAGGACACTCTATTCACTTTGCCACCTTAATATCGTGTCTTCTGTACTGTGTACTTCAGTGTTCCTCTGATGCACTCTATTTCTTAGCCAGTCTCAAATTGTTTTGATGATTATCACTTTATGAGATCTTGAATTCTTTATCCCTTTTAGCCAGCTGTGTAACTACAGGCAGCTAGGTGCTACAGTGGATAGAGTATTGGACTTGGTGTCAGGAAGATACAAGTTTGCTGTCTCATATACTTTTCAGCTCTGTGATCTTGGACTAACCTATCTCTTTCAACCTTAATTTTCTTATCTTTAAAATGAGGGGATTGGACTTAATGACTGTTAAAGTACTTTGCAGCTCCATACTCAAGTCCTCAGAATCTATGGATGTGGTTTGATCTGGCATATCATTTGTTAAAGATTGGGGTTCCCTATTCCTTTTTCAAACCTTCGAGGATATATATTGTATAAGTTACTCTCATAAAGATTTTATAGAGTTGGTAAAAGATCAGTAGTTGCTGTTATTTTCTTCATTTCCTTTTTTTTTTGTAATAAGGTTGTGATTAAAAATAATACTAGCTGGCATTTATAGCGGATTTTAAGATTTGCAAAGCAAATTAAACATTTTTTCATTTGACCCTTAACAACAAAACACTCAAGATAGCAATGTTATGCTAGTTTTGTAGATGAGGAAGTTGAGACTGAGAGAGGGTAAGTTACTTGCCAAAGGTCACAGACATATTATTTGAGGCAGGATTTGAATTAAAGTCATTCTGATTATAAGTCCAACACTATCCATGTGCCACCTAGTTTCCTACTTTTTTCCCTCTAAGTATTTAGTATCCTCCTCTTTCAGATAACTTCAGAATTGCTCCCCAAACTCCCACAAAATTTTGTTTGCCTCTGTAATCAAAATGTCTTCTGTGTAATACTCAAGCTCGTTCTATCTTTGTTTTCTTTGGTGCCATTTCTACTTTGGGTAAAACATTTGGGACTGTAATGGTCAAAAGTGATTCCTCCATTATTCTTGAAGGAGAAATGAATTTGCAGTAGAAATCTTTATATATTATTTTGCATGTTTGTTTTTCCAGTTTTACCAGTTAAATCCTTAGGAGATTCTTGCTTAGTTAGATCTTTTGACTGGCTCTTTGTCAACTTGTTTTTCTCTCTATTTTACTTTTATTTATTTATTTATTTATTTTTTACTTTTACTGTTTTATTTTTCTTAGAATCCTGCACCATCTTTTTTTCCAGAAGAGCTTCCAAATGAATTTATATTCTAAAGCTGTGCTGCTGGCTGAGGCAGTTTATAGATTTTTTTGGCTTTTATTGTAGCAATTGATTTTCAGTGGCTAGATAGATTGCATAGTGGATTTAGCTCTGGCCCTGGATTCAAGAAGACCTGAGTTCAAATTTGGTCTCAAATACTAATACTAGTTCTGTGACTCTGAGCAATTTAACTTCTGTTTGCCTCAATTTCCTCATCTGGAAAATGAGAATAATAATAGGATCTACATGCCAAGGTTGTTATGAGTATCAAATGAAGTAATATTTGTAACAAATGTACTTTGCAAACCGTAAAACACTATAAATGCTAGCTATTGTTATTTTATGTTGATGTTTTTATCCCTTTCTCCCTTTTTAAAAAATCTTTATTTTATTTTATTTTTAATTAATTTTTAGTTTTCAGCATTCACTTTGATAAGATTTTGAGTTTTAAATTTTCTTCCCCCATCCCCAAGACAGCATGCAATCCAATATAGGCTCTACTTATGGATTCATATTAAACATATTCACATTAGTCATGATGTAAAGAAGAATTAGAACTACTGGGAGGAACCAGGAGAAAGAAGAACAAAACAGAAGAAAAGGAGAGCAAATAGTATGCTTCCATCTGCATTCAGACTCCTAAATTCTTTCTCTGTATTATGGATAGCATTTTCCATCGTGAATCTTTTGGAGTTATCTTAGATCCTTGAATTGCTGAGAAGTAGCATCATTATTTTAAATAGACCAGTTTAGCATCATATTAGTTTTAGGCCACATCTGATTTCTACTCTTCAATTTTAATGTTGATTTTGATCTTTGTTTTAACAAAGTTGGTGGCCTAATTGTGTACCCACATCCATAATCAGTTGTTTCTTGTTTGTTAAAATATGATCACTTTCATTTTTGTGATGTTATTTGGTGCTTATCATGTTAATTGCTTTCTAATGCTCTTCTTCAATGAAGCATTTATGGTGTATAGTAAAGAGTAAGCCTGTGGCTTGTTGTTCATTTCTTATATAGTACATTTTGCTAACCTTAAATGTGATTTGCTATTATTAATTTCTGAATCATGTTTTTCTTTTAAAGAAAATTAATATTTTTTCTAATTATGTGTAAAGACAATTTTCAGCATTCATTTTTTGAAAGACTTTGAGTTCCAAATTTTTCTCCCTCTCTTCCCTCTAATCTCCCCAAGATGGCAGTCAATCTGATATATATTATATATGTGTGATAATGTAAAACTTATTTCCCTTTTGATCGTGTTGTGAAAGAAAAAATGGAAAAAAAGGAAAAGACCATAAAAAAAAAGGTGAAAATAATATGCTTTGATCTGCCTTCAGACTCCATCAGTTCTTTCTCTGGTTGTGGATAACATTTTCTATCATGAGTCTTTTGGAATTGTCTTGGATCATTGTATTGCTGAGAAAAGCTAAGTCAGTCATAGTTGATCACTGCACTGTGTTACTCTTACTGTGTACAATGTTTTCCTGGTTCTGCTCACTTTACTCGGCATCATTTCATGTAAGTCTTTCCAGGTTTTTCTGAAATCTACCTTTTCACCATTTCTTATAGTACAGCAGTATTCCATTGCTGAATTATGTTTTTCAAAGTTTTTTTTTGTTTGCCACCTTCCCTTACCCTTATCTATGCATTGAAATCCCATATTACTAAAACATGTGTTGATTTAATTTGGAATATTTTATTGAGTTCTAAAGAGATTTTATATTGATCACATTGATTTGGAGCTGGAAAAAATCTTTGAGGTCATCTAGTTTAAGAACCTTATTTTACAGATGAGGAAACTAAGACCCAACGTGATTAAGTGTTGTAGTCAAAGTCAAACAACTAGTAAGTGGCAGGATCAGGATTCCAACTCAGGTCCCTGTATTCCAGCTCCAGCTCTCTTTCTATTAAGCCATGTCTTCTGTAGCAGATGTTGTTAATTGATATCACCATGGTGGTCTTTTTGAAAATGCTTATTAGGAACCCTTTAATACAAGAATCACAGTTCTTGTTGATTTTGTATACAACCACCCATTTCTTAAACTTTTTAAGGAAAAACTGGGAGTTATCCTTTTATTCATTTTTTTGTTTCTTTTACTGTGTAAACATCAGTATTGGTACAATTCAGTTCCTATTGTTCAGAGCCAAGCAAATATTTATCAGAGCCAATAACCAAGCAAACATTTCTCAATTATCAAAAAACCACAATTCCTAGTGCCTTTTATGCCCTTACTCTTTTTCTCCTCTGTCACCCTAAACAGAAGGGGGTCACAGAGGCCCAAGGGCCATTTTATATTAGGAAACAAACCCCTTTTGCTTTGTAGATTGCAAAGGCAAAGAATTACCAAGTTGCCATCTTGCTATCCTTTTTATACTTAATTAGGCTTGTCCACAGAACACATTGTTATTAGGACTAAATTAAAAAAGTTTTTATAATGGTAGAACTTCCCCTTGAAAACCCAGGATCGCTTCCTTGTAATGAATCATTAGATAGGACTTTGCGGTGAAAAAGATGTTGGAAAACGTGGCTCAAGATTAAGAAGTTAAAGGAGCTTGTATGTTGCTTTGAAGTCTTATACTTGTATAAGACAAATATTTATTTTGCGAAGAGAATTGCAAGGTGTCCAACATAGTGAATACTGAAAAAGAATCTCAAAAAATGAAATTCATGTTAACAGGAAAGTTGTTAATGTGGGATTGTTGAAAAATCAGCTGTCTTTGTAAGTAAGTAATCTATTTGTTATAATGAAGCTGAAAACTAGCACCATATTTGAAGAAACACTAATGATAAGGATGTCATCATAACATGTCTAGTCACAACTGTCTTCAAAAGCTATTGACTCTGAAAAAATGGTGATATTACAAAGTCAAGAAATAGAATCTAATTATTGACATGTTGTAGAGAAGTTTGTTGTAGAGAAGGCTTCTTTCAGAAATAAAAGAACTGAAATACTCACTTTTGCAGCTCAAATGCTAAAATTGGGAAGATACAGAGATAGCATGGCCCCTGCCTAAGAACGATATGAAATTTTTTGTTAAACATTCTTTATTTTTGTATTGACTCAAGTAGAGGAGCTAAAGAAAAGAAGGGGCCTTTGTGCATGCCCACTAAGACATTGTGAATCACTACTAGAAAAACTTCTTTTCAAGGTTTAATGACTTAGAATTGGTTCTAGATGAGGGTCTACAAATGCCTCATTGATGTTTGTTAAACAGTATTTCTAACGGTATTAAACTGGATATAGAAGTGGAAGTCACTATTGTAGATGCCTAATCATCACTTTTAATAAATTGGTTGTGATTTTTTTAAAAAGGTCTCAAATGTCAAGAAACAATGTAAGATAGCAAATACCAGGCATTTGGTGCCAAGGAAGATTCCTTGATTTTGAAGTCAAGAGCTCAGTTTGAATCTTGACTCTGCCATTTATTATTTGTGTGACCTTGAGCAAGTTTGTTAACTGCACAGTGGGGACATATTCCTTTATAAGATGATAGGATCAGAACAGATGACCTTGGAGGTTTCTTGCAGCTCTAAATCTATGAGTTTATTATTCTTTGCCGAGCAATGATATGTTGCTGCCAAGGGCAACTTATTTATAGTGCAGCTTTATTTGTAAAATATTATGGAGGAGAATGATGGATATCATTTCTTTACAAAATATTAAAAAGCAATGTAGGGGAAAATGAGCCAGTATAAAAGTTTGGTATGAGACCAAAATAAGCCAGAGCATCCTAAAGAGTATTTCCATATGAAACTGCAGGGAGGACAACAAATAGAAATGAGTGCTTTAAAATAAATAAGATGTTTGCCACATTCTGTATCAGGATTACTATTTTTTACTTGAAGATTATATGATAAATTTAGGTAAGGGTTTTGGTCAGCACAAGGGTATGTCACATTCTGTGGCTTTGTTATCTTATTCTCAGGTCATTCACATTTTATTTCTGGCATATTTCATGTTACATTAATACATTTACTATGGTGACTTGAATTGTGTATATGTGATTTTTGAAACTAAATTAAAATTTAGCAAGAGTTCCTATATAGTACTTCCAGATCAGGTTAGCTTAGAGTGGAAGAGTTACTGTTTGAGTTTTCTTTTGTCTCTAAGTTTGTGGAAAGCTGGGAATTCTTGGCTATTTCTCAGCCAAAAAAGGTGATAATTAGCTTCTGATCTTTGGTGATTCCTTAGCTTATCTTGGGGTTTGTCTGAGGATGTTTTGGTAGCATTCCTTCTGTGGGAAGTAGTGGTAGTGGCTGGATGAGGGGAGAAAGTTGACTGCATCCTAAATGTTGCTTACCTTTTAGTTCTGTCAGATTGTGACTTGTACCAGTGTAGTTACTTGGCTTCTCCTTTGCAGTGGACTTTTGTTGCACCACACAGGTGGTATATACCATGACACTGTTATAATACTATGCTGCAGTCTGTTATAGGTTCCACAGAGAGGTATATTCTCTTCTTTTTTATTTTCTTGTTTTTTTTTTCTTATTTTTTTCTTGTTTATTTTTTTAATTAATAAATTTATTTATTTTTAGTTTTCAACATTTACTTTCACAAGACTTTGAGTTCCAAATTTTCACCCCATCTCGCCCCTCCCCTCCACCCCAAGATGGCATGCATTCTGAATATCCCTTCCCCTAGTCTGCCTTCCCTTCTATCTCTCCCCGCCTTCTCTTATTCCCTTCCCCTTCTATTTTCCTGTAGGGCAGGATAGATTTCTGTATCCCATTTCCTGTATTTCTTATTTCCCAGTTGTATGTGAAAACATTTTTTTAAAACATGTGTTTTTAAAACTTTGGGTTCCAAATTTTCTCCCTTCCTCCCTCCCCACCTACCCTCATTGGAAAGGCAAGCAACTCAATATAGGTTATATATGTGAAGTTATGCAAAACACTTCCATAGTAGACATGCTGTGAAAAACTAACTCTATTTCCCTTAATCCTATCCTGCCCCCCCCATTTATTCTATTCTTTCTTTTGACCCTCTACCTCCTTAGAAGTATTTGCTTCTGATTATCCCCTTTCCCAATCTGTCCTCCTCTCTATCATCCCCCTACTCTCTTGTCCCCTTCCCCCCCTGTTTTCCTGTAGGGTAAGACAGATTTCCACACCCAATTGAGTTGTGTATGTTATTCCCTCATTAAGTCAAATCCTATGAGAATAAGATTCACTCAATCCCTCTCACCTTCCCCCGTTGCCCCTCCACTGTAGGAACCTTTTCTTTTCTGTTTTTTGTGAGATAATTTACCTTGGTCTATCTCTCTGTTTCTCCTTCTCCAAGTAATAATCCTCTCTCATCCTTTAATTTTATTCTCCAGATATCACCCCTTCATCTTCAACTCACCCTGTGCCCTCTATCTATCTATCTGTCTATCAGTCTATCTATCTATACATACATATAATTTTTTCCCTCCAACTACCCTAATACTGACAAAGGTCTCATGAGTTACAAATATCATCTTTCCATGCAGAAATGGTAAACAGTTCAACCTTAATAAGTCTCTTATGATTTCTCTTTCCTGTTTACCTCTTCATGTTCCAATTGAGTCTTGTATTTCAAAGTCAAATTATCTATTTAGCTCTGGTCTTTTCATCAAGAATGCTTGAAAGTCCTCTATTTGACTGAATGACCATTTTTTCCCCTGCAGGATTATAGTCAGTTTTGCTGGGTAGGTGATTCTTGGTTGTAATCCTATCTCCTTTACCCTCCGGAATATTATATTCCATGCCCTGCGGTCCCTTAACGTAGAAGCTGCTAAATCTTGTGTTATCCTGATTGTGTTTCCACAATACTTGAATTGTTTCTTTCTGGCTGCTTGTAATATTTTCTCCTTGACCTGGGAACTCTGGAATTTGGCTACAGTATTCCTAGGAGTTTTCCTTTGGAGATCTCTTTCGGGAGGAGATCGGTGGATTCTTTCAATTTCTACTTTACCCTCTGGTTCTAAAATATCAGGGCAGTTTTCCTTGATAATTTCTTGAAAGATGAGGTCTAGGCTCTTTTTTTGATCATGGCTTTTAGATAGTCCAGTAACTTTTAAAGTCTTTCTCCTGGATCTATTTTCCAGGTCAATTGTTTTTCCATTGAGATATTTCACATTGTTTTCTAATTTTTCATTCTTTTGGATTTGTTTTACAGTGTCTTGATTTCTCATGAAGTCACTAGCTTCCAATTGCTCTATTCTAATTTTTAAGGAGGTATTTTCTTCAGTAATCTTTTGGACTTCCTTTTCCCTTTGGCCAATTTTGCTTTTTAGGGCATTCTTCTCCTCATTGGCTTTTTGGACCTCTTTTGCCATTTGGGTTAGGCTATTTTTTAAGGTGTTATTTTCTTCTGTATTTTTTTGGGTCTTCTTTAGCAAGCTGTTGACTTGTTTTTCATGATTTTCTTGCATCACTCTCATTTCTCTTCCCAGTTTTTCCTCTACTTCTCTTGCTTCTCAAAATCCCTTTTGAGTTTTTCCACGGCCTGGGACTGATTCATATTTTTCTTGGAGGATTTAGATGTAGGAGGTTTGACTTTGTTGCCTTCTCCTGGTTGTATGTTTTGATCTTCTTTGTCACCAAAGTAAGATAATGTAGTCTGACTCTTTTTGCGCTGCTTACTCCTGATCCTGGCCAATTACTTGAGTTTTAAGCCCTTTCTTAAGGTAAGAGTCTGCTTCCAATGTGGAGAATGTACTGTCCCAGGCTTCGGGGGTTTGTACAGCTGTTTTCAGAGATATTTCTAGGGACCTGTAAATTTTCAGTTCTTCTAAGGTGGTATGTTAAGGGACGAAGTGTTTCCTCTCCACCGCCACAGCAAGCTCCACCATGCCAGCACTCTTCCTCACCCCAGGACTGCCCTTCAGAACTGTGACCCAGATCCAAGCATGGGCAAAGCAAGAGATTCCTGCCTTAGCACTGGCAAAGAGATCCCTGCAACCCCCGTCTGATCAGCCACTCGATTCCCCTTCAGTCTGTGGGCCAGAAGCTCAGGAGGCAGTCTCGGCCCGAACTCTGGACTTGCGACTGAAACCTAGCTTGTCTCTCACCGCGGTCACAGGCTTTTCCAAAACACTGACCTTTCAAGTTGTCTTTGGTGTTCATGGGTTGAGAAGTCTGGAAACTGTTACAGCTGCCCGTGATTCAGCCCTCTGACGTCTTCTCCAGGTTAGCTGCGGCCTGCGTACCTACGCCGCACTGTGCTCCTCTCCCCGCCCAGCATGGTATACTTTTCTGATCAACCATCCAGGTTGTCTTGGGCTGGAAATTTGTTTCACTCTGTCTTTTTCTGAGTTCTGCTGCTTTAGAATTTGTTTAGAGCCATTTTTTTTACAGGTATTTGGAGGGTTTGGGGGAGAGCTCAAGCAAGTCACTGCTTTCCATATTCTCTTCTTTATACACTAAGGGGTCAGGAAAATTGCTTGAGAGTCTTAGACCATTGTTTCTTATTGGGAGATACTTAAGGATCTACTTTATGTGCCTAAGGGACCTCCCAAAGCATCTAAACCTTTGCAGTATCCTAGGGGACTAGGAGATAATGCTTTTCTCTGTTCAGACTTTACTGATATGAAAAGTTCCTTGTACAGCTCCTATTTGTTCTTAGGATTACAAGATAGGGCCATTTAAAAAAATTCTCCTAGTTGTGTGTTGTGTTATGTGTTGCATATGATCCATATTTCATCTCACACTACCCTTATTTTCCTCTGTGTTTAAATTCTCTTTTCATCTTATCCAGATTGAACTTCAGACTTTTTATTTTCATTTGAATCCTTAATTTATGCTAGCACTAGGTAAATTATAAAACCTCATCAGGTTTATATGAAAATTGAGTATGTTCAGTATGCTAAGAAAAATGTAGTTAACTATGCTTTTTTTTTTTAAAGCACCTATTGAACGGGTTACACTTAATGAGCATAGGGTTAAACCCTTATGACCTCTTCACAAAAGGAAATTTTTGGTGGAAAATTGGTCAGCACAGTTTAGTTAGAAATTGTAATTAGTTTGTTCCCACCATCAGGCTGCTGATATCATGGTTTCTATCCATTGTTGTATTGTATCAAATGTAGGATCATAGATTTAGAGCTGAAAGAGAACTTAGTGATCTAGTCCAACTCCCTCATTTTATAGATGGGGAAAATGAGACCCAGAGAGATAAAATGACTTGTTTATGGTTGTAAATGGGAAAGATGGCATGTGTTTCCAGTGTGCAAATCACTGTGCTGTGCTGTGCAGTAGAGGAGATAAAAAGTTTCAATATGCCCCTCTTCTCATGGAGCTTACCACCTTGAAGGGAGATAAGACAAAGACATAGATAACTAAGACACTTGAGTGCATTAGAAATGAACAAAATAGTTCAAGGAGAGGAAAAATGTCATAACTAAAGAGGATGATCAGGCTGATTTGGGGAGAAGTGACATTTGAATTGAGCTTTAAAGAATGAGGTGAAATTTAACAGATACATAGGAAATGGGAGGTATAGGGGAAGTGTGAGCAAAGATGAGATAAATAGTGCAAAGAACAGCAAACAGGCCAGTGTTATTGGATTACAAAATATGTGGTGTGGGAAGGGGTATAAGGTATGAGAAGACAGGGAAAGGAGGTGGGGACAAGTTATAAAGGGCTTTAAATGCCAGAGGATTTTATATTTGATCCATTAGGAATGTAGGGAACCACTAGAATTTGTTGAGTAGGGATGGAGGTGGGGATGTGGGATGTGGAGTGGGGTGGGGAAGGGCAGGGGAGGTGTTATGGTTGGACCTGTGATTTAGGAAGATTACTAACAACTGAATGGAGGATGGCCTGGAGTGGGGAGCACCTTGTGGCAGGGACATCAACCAGCAGGCTGTTGTAGTAGTCTAACCATGAGTTTATGAGGGCATGTATTGGGATAATGGTAGTATCAGCAAAGGTAACTATTAAAAGGTAAAATAAACAGGTCTTGGCAACAGATTAGATATGGGGGTATGAGAGAATGAGGAGTTAAAGAGGAATCTAGGTTGTGAACCTGGGAGACTAGAAGGGTTCATGGCACCCTTAACCATAATAGGGAAATTAGGAAAGGGGGGTAAGGGTTTAGACAGAAAGTAATGAGTTCAGTTTTGGATATGTTGGGTTTAAAATGTCTGTGGGACATTTATTATGAGATTTGTAATAGATAGCTGGAGATATGTAGAGGTTAGCAAAGAAGTTAGGGTTGATTAGGTAGAGTTGAGAATCATCAGCATACAGACAATAATTTATGGAATTATGGAAGCTGCTGGGTTGACCAAATGAAATAGTATAGAGAGAAAAGAAGAGAGGGTGTAGAACATAACCTGGGGAGACAGCATTGTTAATGGGTGTAAGGAAACAGAAGGAGCAGTCATGTAGGAGGAGAACCAGGAAGGAGAATGTAATGAAAATCTAGAGAGAAGAGATTATCAAGGAGAAGAGGGTCATCAACAGGGTGAGTGCTGCTGAGAAGGTTAAGGACTGATAAAACAGTGATTAGCAATGTCAAAGGCTGTCAAGAAGAATGAATATTGAAGAAAAACTCTGGTATCCAGCAGTATCACTTACCCATAACACAGCAGAGAACCAGGAAAATTGATAAAAATGGCAGCAATGTATAGAGTGCCAGGTTTGAAGTTAAGAAGACCTAAGTACAAATCCTGCTTAAGATACTTAGAGACTTAACTTGCAGTCACTTAACCTCTCCTAGCCTCAGTTTTCTCATGTCTAGTATGGGAATAAAAATAACAACTACCTCCATTTCACAGGGTTCTTGTGAGGACCAAATGAAATAAAATATGCAAAGCATTTTGCATACCTTAAAGTGCTATATGAATGCTAGCTATGTTATTGTTATTATTATTATTATTATTATTATTATTATACTTTACTCATTCTAGACTTGATATTTTCTTGGCTGACCTATGTATCTGGATGGAATTATATTTCATCACATTTTGGAGGCAGTTTTCTTCAGTGTTACCAAGTGGTAATGAAATTAGAAAGGAAAGACTGAATATAAAAGTTAAAATTAAATGGTTTTTAAAAAAACATTAGTTGTACAAACCCTGGAATTTTTGCTTCTATAATTAGTCAATGATACGAGAATCATACTATTCTTGTTTTGCTAAAACTTAGGTAAAACTGCTTTTATTTTGCTTAAGCTATGAACTTCATATGAAAATTAGGTTATCTTTTTTTTTTTAAGCAATTTATGGTGGTTGTGGTAGTCTTTTGTGGAGGGAATTTTGGAAGATATATTACATATAAAATAATTTATTTTAACTGGGATTTCCTCGGTAAGGAATTTGTTGTGATTCTTTTGTCACTGCATAACAATTACTCCAGTGGTTTTGAATGGTTTGATGTAAACTTGGAAGATCTTTACTGGCATGTGCCAGGGACTTGTGCTTGGTACTGATCTGTCTAACATTTCTATAAATGACTTTGATCAAGATAGAGATACAATACTTACTAAATTTGCAGATTACTCAAAGTTGGAAGGGGATGGATAATATCCAGTCTGGATCTAAAAAGATTTTTGCTAATTTAGATGGTTAGGCTGATTCTAATAGGATGAAGTTTAATAGTAATAAATATCAAGTCTTATATTTGAGTTAAAAAAACCTAACCACAGTAAGAGAGGCATGACTAGGAAGTTCATCTGAAGAATTGTAGTTTTATTTGATTTCAAATTCTATATGAATTAGTGGTGAGATATGGCAACCAAGAGGTTGTTTCAAGAGAGGCTTAATGTTCAGGAGTAGGGAGGTCACAGGTCTGCTGTACCTACCTTGCCTTGTTTAGACAACTTCTGGAGTTATATGTTCAGTTCTGGGGCAACATTTTAAAAAGTACTGTACTGAAGAGTGGTGCATAGAAGATTGGCTTTGGAATCTGGAAAATCTAAGTGCAAGTCCTTCCTCTGTTATATACTGGTATGATTGTGGGCATGTTACTTAACATTAATGTCCTTGATATTTCTCTAAATTATCTTCACATTTCTCAAATACATCCCATTCTCTTCACTTACACAGCCATAACTCTAGGTGAGGCCCTTATCATCTTTTACTTGGACTGTTGCAATAGCTTTCTTTGTAAAAATTAAGTTTTATTTTATTTTCATTTCCAAATTCTTTTCCTCTCCCCTCTCCCTTCCCTGCCCATTGGGAAATCAAGAAAAACAAAACTCATTACAAATATATATTGTCAAGCAAAACAAATTTCTCCATTAACCATGTGAAAAATATGCATTAGTCTGTAGTCTGAATCTATCATTTCTCTATCTAGATGTGGATAGTATGTTTCATAATAAGTCTTCTGGGACTGTGATTGGTTCTGTTGTGGTGACTAGAGTTTCTAAATCATTCAAAGTTGTTTATTTTTACAGTTTTGTTGTCATTTTACAAATTGTTCTATTGGTGTCTGAGCTAAAATCTAACCTTCTACAGGAAATCTCTCCCATTTTTTCTTAATTCCTGTGACTTCCTTTTGTTAATTATTTCCTATTTAACCTGCATATATAGCTTTTTTGTAGAGATTTGTTTACTTATTGTCTCTCCCAGTAGATTATGACCTCCTGGAGAGCAGTGACTGTCTAGACTGTCTTGCCTTTCTTTGTCTTGCCATTGCTTAGTATAATACTTGGCCCATAGTAGGCACTTAATAAATGCTTATTGACTGACAGGTTCTGCTTACTTCATTTTGTATCAGTTCATACAAGCCTTCTTATGTTTTTCTAAAACCATCCGTTTAATCATTTCTTAGAGGAAGATAGCATTCCATCACATGTGTATACCATAACTTGTTCAGATGTTCTCCAAATGATGGACTCCCCCTCAGATTCCAGTTCTTTGCTACCACAAAAAGAGCTGCTATAAATATTTTTGTACATATGGATCCTTTTCCTCTTTCTTTGAGTTATATTACTTTGCAACCAGTCTCCCACTTAGGCTATTGCTTGTCTCCTTGTCTCAAGTTTCTTTCCACTCTACTCCATCTTCCACTCATTTGCCAAGGTGGTATTTCTTTTTATTTATTTATTTATTCATTCATTCATTCATTTATTTATTGCTTGCCAAGGTGGTATTTCTAAAATGTGCATCCGACCTTGTTATTCCCTAGTAGTTTTGGGGCTCTATTGACTCTGTTACTTCCAGAATTTAATATAAAATCCTCTTTGATTTAAAGCTGTTCATAACTCGGCACCTTCCTACCTTTCCAGTTTTCTTATTCTTTATTCCTTTGCATGTACTCTGTGATCCCACTACACTAGCATGTTTGTACTTCTTGGAACATGATACACCACCCCGTATTTCTGTGCTTTTGAATTGAATGTCACTCATGCTTAGACTGCTCTACTCCATTATCTCCACCCCTTGATTTTTCTGACTTCCCTCAAGACCTACCTCAATTCACACCTTTCCTGATCCTCTCTCTCCCTCTTCTCTTCCATTCTTCTGTCATGTTGTCCTCAACTTCCTTTGTATATATATTTTTATGTACCTAGTTACTTAACCTTTTGTCTTTCTCATAGACTGTGGTGATCTCCTTGAGGGCAGGGATTGTTTTTTTCTTTGGTTGTATCCTCTGCCCTTTGCACAGTGCTTGACGTTTCAAAAAATAAATGTATATTGACTGATCTCTCTGAGACTCAGTTTCCTCATTTATAAAATGGAGATCATAATATTTATTCTACTACTTTATTGGGCATGAGGAAATACAGTGAAGTATAAAGCACTGTGTAAATGTGGTCTGATATTTTCTTGAATAAAATTAACATTGAAAATGGGAGAGGAGACTATAAAAAGCAAATTGAAATAGCTTTGTAGGCAGAAAGGGATAACTGTAGAAATAAACTTTGGAAATGAGAAAGACAAATAGAATTCTTGGTATAGAACCAAGAAAATAAGTCATAGTCGTGGCACAGGTAGACATGCAGTGATTAAGGGTTTTATACATGTGACCTTGTAGAAATTTTAAAGTTTCACATCTTATGTCCTCCATTGTAACCTCCTCTAACTATTCCAGATCTGGTGTTCTTTTGACTACACCAGGCTGCTCCTTAGAAATCACAGAATTTTCTGTTTTGAATAGTCCTTGGTGATCATGTTTGGAGGTTCTTAACTTTTTTTTTCTGGCAATGGATTCTTACAATTTGGTGAAGCCCATGGACACCTTATCAGAATAATATTTTTAAATGTTTAAAATAAAATACATAGGATTACAAATAAAACTAAATGTATTGAAATAAACTTATAATTTTTTTATACCAAGTTTTATAAAACCTGTGAACTCTATCATGGACCCTTTGGGAAGCTATAAACCCCAGATTAAGAACCCTTGATCTAGCACAACCCTCTCATTTTATATGAGAGAAAACTGAGGCTGAGAGAAGTTAAGTAACTTATCCAAAGTCATGTAGGTTGTAAAGGATAGAGCTGGGATTAATATCTAGTTCTCCTGCTTTCTAGTCTAGTGCTTTTTTATAGTATACCATTCTGCCTGAAGATACTGATCAAAACAGAGAATTGAAGAGAATAGATAAGAAATTGAATGAAAAGCAGAATTGTTACCATGTTGAGTGGTTTTTAAATTTAATTTTTAGTTTCACTTAGTGTAGGTAGTTGATTTTGCCTACTTCATAGGGTGATTGTGGAGCTAAATACAGGATGCTGTAAACAGGATTTGAAAAGAATGAAATGCTGTATAATATCATGAGTCCATACATAGAGTATGTGGGAGGTTTCCATCCCTATTTCAAATTTATATCTCACAGTTATGAACAAAATAATGATATCATAACTCAATCCAAAATGATTAGAATTAATGAAATTAAAAGCGCTGCTTTTTGGAATAGCCTTGGCTAATGAGATTTGGGATACTGTGGATAAAATGAGCGTTTTCTTCCAATTCGTCCTCCTTCATTTCGTCTTTTCTTTGAAGATGTCTAGGATATCTGGAACCTGATTAACTGAAAACAATCCTAACCATATTTGTAATATAGTGAGCTTTCTTGCAAATAAGAAAAATATATTTGTGCTTATGTATTATTATTTTCCTTTGCTTATTTGATCTTAAGACATGATATGATTTCTAAGAGCAATGCAGAGCAGACTCTTCTCAGACAAGGTTTATTCTATGTGTGCATCAAAATCACATAAGAATCTATGATAGCTACAATTATAGAAATAATTACCTTCATAACATTGTTCTGAATATTGACATCAGGTGAGGTACTGAACTTGGAGATATGTTTTGTGGAAAGTGTCTGGGTCGAATCAAAACAAAACATTGGTTCTCTTTTGATGATGAGGTTCTTCAAATGCACAAATCCACAGATTGCTTTATGCTAATTATATCGAGCCGAGAAAGAAGACAAAGTTTTCTCAGTCAAAGTAAGTTGGTGAAATAGAGTGGTCTGGCCATTTTGGAGGAAGAAAGTTATTAAAAATGCATATTACCCAGCAATGCCTTGTAGCCACATGGGCAGTGTGAAGTTACTCTATCAATATCTTTCTCTTAGACAAATGTTATATATGACTTGTGAACTGGGGCCAGAATTAAATGAGGGGAAAGATTGGGCTGGATAGCATTTGGGAAATTCCACAATACTTTCAGTAAACCTAAATTGCTCACTGCTACAAAAGCTCATCTCTCTCATATCATTCTCCTTTTGATCCTCTTTGGCTGTAAAGTATGCAACCTCTATGATCTTAGAAGAAGTTAAAATTACAGATAACAATGCATAATGTGAATGATGATGAT
Source organism: Vombatus ursinus (assembly GCF_900497805.2). Classification (NCBI taxonomy): domain Eukaryota; kingdom Metazoa; phylum Chordata; class Mammalia; order Diprotodontia; family Vombatidae; genus Vombatus; species Vombatus ursinus. Next base: position 11,566,552 of record NW_020954608.1, read on the forward strand.
GCTCCATGTTACCAATTAATACTTTTGGATGAGAAGAGGAATAAATGATGTAATGAGGTGTACCATGGATTTATTACACAGTTAAGTTGTGATATGAAAGACAACAGTTGCATCAGTTTCTTTCTATGGTCTTCCCAATCCCTTTGAGGTGCTAAAAGATCAAGAGGTGCAACAGATAGATTTTCAAATGAGAATTTATGTAAAAGGTATATAATGAGGCTGGGGGTGCACGCGGGTGTGTGTGTGTGTGTGTGTGTGTGTGTGTGTATGTGTGTGTGTGTGTTGGTGGTGGTGGTGGTGGTGGTTTTACCCTTCATAGACTGGGAGGAATTAGCCACATCTATGAATGGCTCCAAAAAACATACTTAGTTGAGTATTTGCATACATCTAGTATTTCATTGATAACAGATAAATTTTTAAAGAGTAGGGACTGTTTCTTTTTTTTTTGTTTTGTTTTTGCATCCCCTTGCTTAGAGCAGTGCCTAGAACATAATAGTTACTTAACAAATATTTGTTGATTGATATAATGTAGACATACATTGTGGTTTCTTAGAAAGAGATGGGACCTGAGAAACACAAATTCAAATCCTGACACTTCCACTGACTAGTAGTGTGATTTGGGATCTCGGTTGTTTTTTTTTTCTCCTTCTTTAATATGAGAGGTTTAACCTAGATAGTTTGTAAGGATGCTTCTTCATGTAATAGATTCTTCAAGTCTATGATTTTAGTTCTAGTTTGGCATTTCGTATATTTGTATGTTTATCTTAATTTTTGGGCTGCAACAGAGGAAAGACCTTTTCTGTTTAACTGACATTATCATGGAGAACCCTGTTAGAATAAGTAATAAGAATCTTAATAAATTGCAAGCCAATAATAAAAAGCATGCTTTTCATTTACTTTGATAAAATAATTGATATTTCATGTTTTATAAAAGTGTCTAAGACTTAGATATTACTATAATTCTCTTACATGAAATTTTTTTTAACTGAGAAATGAAAGGAAAATTGTTTAAAGTGAGAATTTACAGATTTGATAAGTATTTACTGGCAGAGTGTCTGAGGAATTCTACGTTGGAATGAAGATCCAAAGTAGATGATCAACTGGCATTCTATGTAACTAATTTCATGAAAACCTTAATGATCTGTCATTTTGGTAACACATTATAAGACTTTTGAAATTTGCTATTAAATCTACTATGTTTCTAAATCATTCCCCTGTTCAGTTCTCCAGACTTCTAATTTTATATGTATTTGAAGGAAATTGAGCCCATCTCATCCATTAACATTCATTTTCTTAAATCTTGAACATTTAAACCAGGAGGTAAGAATCATATAGGGCCATTTAAACCATGTAGGTAAGAAGGCAGGGTTTATGTCTACTTCCTGCACAACAATCTAATATTTTGGTATTGTTTATTTTCTTTTAAACTCATATATACTTATTATTCAAGGACTATAATTTTTACTTTAAATATCCTGGAGCCTGGAAGATTGCTGGGCAAGCGCTTGGAGCCTCAAAGATTCGGGGAGAAGATTGAGCACTAACCCCTGGATGTGAAGGTCAGCTCAGGGATCCAGGTGACCCAGGGCAAGACCAAGCAGAACTGACCATCCCACCCAAAAGTACACCAGGGGGCAGAGTCTAACTGCAATACAAAGCATTTCAGGAACTAACTCTGGGGAGATAAGTACATCAAAGGGAACAATGAAGAGTGTCAAAAATTATGATAGATTTAGAGATAATCCCCAAAGAAGAAGAAGTAAGTAATTCTTTTTTTTTTTGTGAGTCAGTTGGGGTTAAACGACTTGCCCAGAGTTACACGGTTAGTGAGTATTATGTGTCTCATGCCGGATTTGAACTCGGGTCCTCTTGACTCCAGGGCCATTGCTCTATCCACTGCACCACCCAGCTGCCCCAGAAGTAATTCTGAAATATCTGTAAGCTAAGATTCAAAGGAAAAATGGATCTTTTTTTTATAAGAACTAGATAAATGCCTAGAAGAAATGAAAGTTAAAAATGAAAGAAAAACTATCTAGAGTACAGAATTGGAAGGAGAAATAAGTAGCCTAGAAGAGAGAGTGGTAAGCTTTACCTAAAAACGAACTGCTTAAAACCATTGGGGAAAATGGACCCATATTGGAATAGGAAACTTTCATTTATTTCTGAGGAAAAGAGTAGAGGTCAGTAGGAAGTCTGAAATACAAACTCAAGGGAGTTTAGTAAAGGTAAATTTATTTGAGGAATGGGAAGAAGCTGTATGATTATGTAATGCAAACATTCAAAAAGGGAGAGAACAAAGTCCCTTCAAAACCTTAATGTCTTGAAGAGGGTGTTTTCAGGGAGACAAGATCAGAGAACTTGGGAATGGATTGGTTATTCTGAGGGGGAGAGAAGAAGGAGGAGGCAGGGTACAAGAAATATGTAGAGAAGAGGAAGAAGGGGGTGGAATATGCTATTCTTCCTAGCTGGGGTATAGGAGAAGAATACACAAACTTGAAAGAAGGGGAGTAGGGGTCAGGTAAGTGCATGATATCCCATGTAGGGAGGGGAGGATGGTATTATGTCTATCCAGTGCCACTTTTGAAGGGATATTGACAAGGTGGATATGGTAACTGGGATGATTAAGGAAACTTAAATCATGCCATTTGAAGACTGATTCAAGGAATTAACAAGCATATCTAACTTAAAGAAAACTTAGGGGGAGAAATCATATCTGTCTTTAGGTATTTGAAGAGTTATAATATGGGAGGAAGCTTTTTTTTTTTTAAAGACATATTCGGTTGGTCTTGAAGGGCAGGAATAGAATCAGGTGAAGTTATAGGAGCCAGGTTATTTTACACTATAAGGAAAAACTTAAGTATGAAAGCCTTTTCTAAAATAGAATGGATTGCCTTGTGAAGTTGTGTTTCATCATCATTGGTAGTACATGTAGTGGAAGCTAAAACACCATTTGGTGGCTGTTTGTAAAAAGAAGTTCAATATCCCATGGAAGCTTGGCTTAGATAGCCTTTGTAATCTTTTTAAACCTATGGTTCTATGGATTTATGACAAATTGAACAAGGCAAATCAAGTATTTACATTTTTATGTTATAGATTAATTTTTTACATTAAAAAGTTTTCTTTTTAAAAATAGGTTTTGTTGATATCATTTGTTTATAACTTTCCCTTTAAGTACTTCCCCCCCCAAAGAATCAGTACTTATTAAAAAATTTTAAAAAAAGAATAAGAAAAAAATTAATGAAACTGAACAATTAAAAAAATCTGATGTCACAGGCAGTGGACCCCGACTTCCACAAGGTGGGGAGAGAGAAGGGAGGTAATTTTATTTTCATATCTCTTCTTTGGTGCTGATTGTTCATTACATTTTCTCAACAGTTGCTCAATGATTTTGTGGTTGTTCTTTCCATTTACATTATGTAGTCATTATGTATATTTTCCTGGCTCTGTTTACTTGACTTTTTGTAGTACTTCATGTGTGTCTTTCCATATTTCTTTAGATTTATCATGCTCATTTCTCGATATTTCTTTGCATTCATGTACCATAATCTGCTTAGCCATTCCCTAATCTGTGGGCATTTACTTTGTTTCCATTCTTTAATGTGAGAAAAAAAATGCTGCTACAAATATCTGGCATATATGGAGTCTTTCTTTTTCTCAGTCACCTCCTTTGGGTGTATGCCTTACAGTGGAATCTCTGGGTCACACTATATGGGCATTTTCATCACTTTATTTACATAATTCCAAATTGCTTTCCATAACAGTGTTAATTCATATCTCCATCAGAAGTGCTGTTATATTTTAAGTATAACTTCCAAACATTATGGCTTTTTTTTTTAAACTAGACCTATGATTTCATCAGTGTAAGGAGTCTGAGGTCAAGAACTATCAATGCTATTTCCCATTAAGTAACTTTTAAACTTTAACATTTATTAAGTACTAACATGTTAGTTACTAAATAAATGTTGATTGATTGAATGTACACATACATTGTAGATAGATGTAGATTAGCATTTACTTTGCAATTTATAATCTTAGAGAGTTACCTGTGGCACTGAGAAGTTAAATGATTTGCCCAGGGTATGTATCAAAGATGAGACTTGAACTCAAGTATTCCAGGGTCAGAGGTCAGCTCTACTATACTGTGCTGCATTATACTTGATTTGCAAGCCTAGAAAGAAGATTTAAAAAGAGAACTTTTAGTAATTTTGCACCATATAGAGTTTCAGACATATGAAGCTCTTAACCCTGAGTATAACAACTGATAGCCATCTAATTGCTTATTTTTCTGCTTCTGCCTTCCTCCAACAGGATCAGTATAAATCATTATTTTCTACATGGAGGCTAGATTAACTCTTTTGCACACACCTGCATTGATTTATTAGATCTGTTTATTAGATTTATTAGATCTGCATTCATTTATTAGATCTGGAGGCCATATTTCCTTTTGTTGTTACTGTTTTCCTGTTGATTTATTTCATGTTCAAGTTCTTTGAGTTTTCTTCCTCCTGAAATCTTTAGTACTTTCAAGTTTCCTCACCCCTTATTTACCTTGTCACTCACTTCCTGACTTTCTTCCTTCTAATTGTAGAGCTTGGATCTCACTGCCTCTTGGCCTCCTCCCATACTGGGCAATTCATGGTTCACTAGCCTAGGTCTCTGCCCCAAATGAATTTTGGGTGGTCAGAACTGGCCCCAACTAGATGCTGTGTTTTTTTTCCTCAGGCTTGGTGGAGTGCTTCTTGGTGTCCTGTCCTGGTAACCTGTCCTACTCCCTGTGTTTCTCAGTTTTCTGACCTAGCACCCATAGTTCAGAGCTTGTTTTCCCTGGGATCTGCATTTCAGAGCTTTGCAGTGATGGTGCTTCTGGGTTGCTGCCCACAGCAAGTTTTTGACCCTGAAGGGCTGTGGCTAAGCTGGCTGTTGAGACTGGAGCAAACTTCTGCAGCCTAGATACAGGGTCTCTATGGCACTGGGAAGAGGAAGGAGGGACTGAGCTGTAGGGATTATCTTTTCTGTCACCAGAGAAGTTAAGAAAACTGAGGAGGTTGCAGGGAAATCTAGTCAGTTTTGGCTCACTAATAAATGAGGGAGCTGATAATTTGTGATGTTCTAGGAAGAACATAGTACTGGGAGTCAGGAAGCCTAGATTCTTTCATATTTGCTCTAACAAAGTCACATAGCTACTTGTGTGAATGTAGGCAACTCATTTTATCTCTTTAGGTTTCAGTTTCCTCACTAGTAAAATGAGAAAAAATTCTGTGATTCTTATTTCCCTAGTAAAGTGATGATGTCATACAAGTTGAAAGCAGTTTTGGCTGTATCTCAGATTGTGGATAAAATCTTAGCACCATGGTATACTCTGGTGCATAATGCCACTTGGTATATCCTTTAATAAACTACACATAAATAGTCCTTACCAAAATAAAATCCCCTCCTTTTTTTTTTTTTTGGTGGTGGTGGTAGTGGAGGAAGCAAGAAGACCCATTGAGATGAAGAAGAAAGACTCTGGATTCTTTCTCCCAGAGTAAAGTCAGCTACATCTTCCTTTTAGGGGGTCTTGGGTACCCCTGAATAGTTGGAATGTCTTTCTCTAACACCATCACCTGTAGTCCTCGTTCTGTTGTGTTTCATCTTACTCTGGTGTGTTTCACCCATTGTTAACCATCAGTGATTAATATTTAACAAATTAACACTGATTAGCTTTTACAAAGGTTTTTATTTTTTCTATGAAGATATAGCAAGAACTGAAGTATAAACATCACCCTCTGAAAACACCTGGGGGACAGCAAATATTCTTCCTTCCCCCTTTCTGCCTCAGTCTCTGGGAAGAGTCAGCTCAAATTTATAGTTTTGGTCCCACCAAGTTCACTCTCAAATGCAGCATAATTACTGGGATGAGTCCTCAGCTACTACTGAGCTGGGTCTCGAATGTTGTTTCTCTAGGGCTTAATGTAGGCTATTTACAAAGCCCAGTGTAGTCTTTACTCCTGTACCTCTTGTGGCTACCATTCTGACCTTAAGGTCACAAGGTCATAATTATCTGTTTTACACCTTTAAAACAGGAAAAAATGTTCACAGAGAACAGAGACTCATATTCGTGGGCACGTGTCAGCCTTGGATGTAGAGAGCCCAGGGTTTGTCTCCATCTAGAGACTTAAAGAAAATTTTGTCTCCACAAATATTGACAGGGAAGAAAGGAGCAAAAGCAAGAGGCTTGATATACTTGATAGTACATTTTGAATGCAGCCCAATTAGGGTTCCCCCATCAGTTAAAGGCTCCTCTTTATTTCATGGTTAGCAAAACAAGATAAGTTACAGAATATCTGTGCATATTCCAAAGTTTACATGGAGATTGCAACAGCTGAGCATATTGCACATACTCATAAGGACTAGACTCACTGGCTAGTTCCCCCTATACCCCAGTTACAGAGAGATCTAGGACTGTGAAGAATTGCTCTTTATCTGTGTAGTGCCAATAAGAATGGAAAATAAAAACTTGGACCAAAAAATTTAGGTGTGTGGTGGCATATCTGGGATCTGGTGGTAACCAGGAGGTGAGATGGAGATTTACTCACAACAACCTTAAGAGGTAAACAGTACAAGTATTATTATTACTGTCTATTTTACAGAGAAGGAAATTGAGGCCAAGAGGTTAAGTGACTTGCTCAAGGCACAGAGTTAGTGAGATGATACATTGGAAAGAATGATGGATTTGGAATTAGAATTAGATGGAATTTGGATCTTGGGAAGATAGAATGGATTGTAGTAGTGGTGGTAGTAGTGGTAGTAGTAGTAGCAGCAGCAATAGAAGTAGTTAGTAGCAGTAGTAGTAGAAGAAGTATGGAAGAAGTAGCAGAGCAGGAGTGGGGAGAAGAGGGAGGAGGAAGTGATAGTAGCAGCAGCAGCAGCAGCAGCAGTAGTAGTAAAGTAGTACTACTACTGTCTCTCCTCCCTCCCACTATCTCTCTGCTCTTTTTTCTCTATCATTTTATTGTCTGGAAACATACTAATGCAGATGGCATCTTAGAGTCCTAGACATTGCCTCGATCATTGAGAGTTTTAGTGACTTGTTAGCATGTCAGAAGAAGGTTCCTGACTTTGAGGCTGATTTTTTTCCCAACATAATGATACTGCTTGCCAGTGCTTTTATTCTTTTACAACTATCTTTGGCAATTTAATGGATGTCATATGATATCTCAGTTTTTAAAATTACACTTTTCTAATTACTAGGGAATCTTAATAATTTTTCAGTTGATTATCAATATTTTGTGTCATTAATATGTAGAAATGCCTTTCATATTATTTGGCCATTTTGATCTAAGATGATATATCTTATTCTTAGAAATTTGTGTGAATTCCTGAGTGGTTTTTTTGTTAGATTTTTATAATGCTGCTAGATACTTTGGTGGACTTGATTTCATCTCTGTGTTCTCTTCAGTGGTTCAGATTGTGACTTTGTCCTGGGGAAATCTTGTCTGTGTTCTCTTGTGAATCTTCCATGGGGGTGGGTCTACTCAACATGCTGAGTGGTTTCCTTTATGTTTACAACACTTGTATAACTCTGGGCAAGTTACTTAATCCTTCTCAGCCTCAGTTTCCTTATCTATAAAGTGGGCAAAGTAATAGCATCAACCTCAGAGTTGTTGTGAAGATCTAATGATATAATATATGTATAGTTCTTTGCAGACCTTAAGAGCTCTGTATAAATTCTAGCTATTGTTATCGTCATCATCATTATCATCATTAATATTATGAATACAATTAGAACAGTTGTACTGTTCATAAGCTGTCCATTTCTTTTACTACATTATTGCCTGATTTAGTTTTCTGCTTATATATCTTTATGATAGGACAATCTAGATTGCTGTCTTCCTATTTAGTTTTGAGGTATCTACCAAGATACCACAAATAATGATGAACTAGTTTTAGGGGTTGTCTATCCAATAACCAGCCTATGTAAAGGTACAGAGATGGGAGATGGATGATGTGTGAGGAACAGCAGAAAAATTAGTTTGGGTGGATTGAAGAATGTGTGAAGAGGAGTAACATATAATAAACTTAAGTAATGCCGATTGCTTTGGAAACTGTAAAGTGCTATATAAATGTTAGCTACTATTGTTATTAGTGTTATAAAGAGTACTAAGTTTAGAGAGGTATGTGGAACTGGGTTGTAAAGCAGTTTTAATGCCAAGCTTTCTTGTAAACATATTTTTTCCTCTCCTGATTTTCACTGTTTTATGAAGTAATACTGTTCCTAATCCTCTATTTCCCTCCATAAGATTTAAAATAAAAAAAAAAATCAGCTAAGAACTGACTCCTTACCCTCCAACCTCTCCCCCAGATGTGAACATAAGAAAAACCAAACCAATTAAAACATATATAGTCAATCAGAACAGATCTCCAAGTTGGCCATATCCTCAAAATATTTATCTCATTCTTCATTCAGAGTCTTTTATCTCTTTCTATCAGGAGGTGAGTAGCATGTTTAGCTGATTAGTCCTCTGGAATCCTGGGTAGTCATTGTGTTGATAAGAGTTTAGCACAATAGTATGCCATCATATTTATATACCATAATATGTTCACTCATTCCTTAATTTATGGGCACCCCTCAGATTCCCATTCTTTACCTCCTCAAAAAGATATATATATATAAATATATATATATATATATATATTTTTTTTTTCCTGCAAAGCAGTTGGGGTTGACTTGCCCAGGGTCACACAGCTAATAAGTTTCATGTCTGGTCTGAGACCGGATTTGAACTCAGGTCCTCCTGACTCCCAGGCTGGTGCTATATCCACTGCACCACCTGGCTGTCCCGAAAAGCTGTATTTTGTATGTCCTTAGTGTTTGTTTTGTTTAGGATTAATCCTTCCCTTAATTTACCCTACTAATTTGCCCTTCCTCCTTCTCCCTTTCCCTCCTATTTTCTTGTTGAGTGAAATATATTTCTGTATCCAGCTCAGTGTGTGTGTTTGGGTGTGTGTGTATGTATGTGTATATCCTTCCTTCTTTTGACCACCAGATGAGGGTGAGGTTCAAGTATTAGCTGTTCCCTTGCTTCTTCTCCCTTGTTTTTATAGATGTTTATTTGTGTACCCTGATCATGTGAGAATTTTCCTTAACCTTCCTTTCCCTTCTCCCCACTCTGAAGTGTTTCTCTCTCTCTCTATTCTTAAGATCACGAAGATATAAGAAAACCATACCTAAGCCTTGTCTAATAGAACTCTTTCTATAAACCCTGATTCTGAGAGAGTTCAGAGGGAAGACAAGTATCATCTTTCCTTATTTGAATGTAAGCAGTTTGTCCCTGTTTAGTCTGTTATCCTTGTTCATTTGTATTTACCTTTTTTATGTGTCTCTTCACTCTTGTGTTTGAACTTCAAAGTTTCTCCTCAACTCTGGTCTTTTCATCTGGAATACTTGGAAGTCCTCTGTTTCATTAAAGGTCCATTTTTCTTCTTATAGTTTTATATATAGTTTTGCTGGGTAATTTAATCTTCATTGTAGCTCATATTACTACTTCATGACTGCTAAATTATGTGTAATCCTGACTGTAGCTCTTTGATTCCTTTCTGGAAGCTTGGAGTATCCTTTTTTTTTATTTCTATTACCTGGAAGCTCTGAATTTTGGCTTGGGAGTTTTTATTTTGAGGTTTCTTCAGTATGTGATCTGTGGATTCTTTATATTTCCACATTGTCCTCTGGTTCTAAGAGATGTGGACAGTTTTGAGATTTCTTGAAATAGAATGTCTAAGCTCCTTTTTTTGGTCATGGAATTCAAATAGTCCAGTGATTCATAAATTTCTTTCTCCTTGATCAGTTTTCCAGGTCAGATGTTTTTTGCAATGAGATACTTTCTTCTATTTTTTTTTCCTGCCCTTTGACTTAGTTTTAATATTTCTTGTTGCATCATAAAGTCCTTGGCTTCTGTTTCGTCCATCCTGATTTTCAAGGAGTTTGTTGTTTAGGTGAGGTTTTGAACCTCTTATGCCAAAGTGTTCATTCCCTTTCTGATTCTTTCTTTCATAGCTCTTATTCCTTTTCCATTTGTTTCTTTTTTTTCCTTTTTTTTCATTTGTTTCTTTAAGTGTTCTCATTCTCTCTATAAAAAAAATTTAAACTCTTAAAAAAATTCTCAAATTTTCTCTTCCAGGAATTCTGGTTGAATTTGTGCCCAAGTTGTAATTTGCTTTGAGGCTTTGCTTGTATATGTTTTAGAGTAATCTTTTCTATTTGTGTCTTGAACATCCCTGTCACCATTATCTGTTTTACAGGTCAGTTCTTTATTTTTTTGTTATGAGATACCTTATACTTTCTTCTATTTTTTCAACCTTTTAACTTTGTTTTACTATTTCTTGTTGTGAAATGAAACTGTTGGCTTCTTTTTGGTCCAGTCTAATTTTTACGGTATTTGTCGCTTAGGCAAGATTTTGGACCTTTTGTGCCAAGCTCTTCCAATTCTTTCTTCCATGATTCTCATTTCTTTTTTCTTCAAGTGTTCTCATTCTATCTATAAAATAATTTAAAAATGTTTTTTTTTAAAGTCTTGCTTTACTCTTTCTAGGAATTCTAGTTGAATTTGTACCAAAGCAATGTTTTCCTTTGAGGCTTTGCTAGTAATTTTTTTTTGAGTTATTTTCTTCTGAATTTGGGTCTTGAGCGTCCCTATCACCTAATAGCTTTTAATAAGGGAATTATTTTTTTGTTTGCTCATTCTTTTAGCCAGTTTCATGGCTGGACTTGATGTTACAGTGAGGCACTGTGTATTTCTTGTTGCTGCTTTCCCTCAGTGTTTTGTTATTGCAGGATCTCAGGGATGGACTAGGGACCTGCAAACTTTCATTGCTCCCAAAGTGACCTGATTCAGGGCAGAGTGTGAGAGATGTTCAGTAACGCTAGCCTCTCTGCTCTCCTGTGAAGAAAACGCTCCATAGCTGGGTTCTGGGCAGTTTCTCTCGCTGAATCCCATGCCTGGAATGCTCTCTTTCCTCATTTCCACCTACTGGCTTTCCTGGCTTCCTTTAAGTCCCAACTAAAATCCCATCTTTTATAGAAAGTCTTTCCCAGCCCCTCTTAATTCTATCTTCCCTTTCTTATTTACTTCTAATTTATTTATCCTTTATGTATACTTATATATACATTTTCCTTCATGGAATATAAGCTCCCCAAGGGCAGGGATTGTTTTGTTTTTGTTCTCATCTCCCCAGTGCCTCTTAATAAAAGGCCTGTTGGTTGAGTGACTGATTTGGGCTAATTATTTTACTTGTTAAAGGGGTGGGCCAAATAATCTTTAAGGTTTCCCTCTAATTCCAACAATGCAGGTAACCATCCCTAGAAAATCAATAAGTTCTTTAGCTTTAAACAGATTACATGATTTTATAATTGTCTGGTCAATTAATACTAAAGAAATGAACTAGGACAGAAATTCAAGGTATGCTATTGCTGAAGTATAACATGAATGGAGTAGGGTATAGCAGTGGCTACAAAGGGTATGAAGATATAAACACGATGAGCATCTTTGTATTTGTGGGTATACCTGGGTACTCCATTTTCTCTTCAGGGACACCATAATGAAATATCATATACCAGTGGGGCACTGCACAGCTACATGCTGTGTTGATTGGACTTTTCTGAATATTTGGAGCCCTTGTTGGTTTTTAGTTTCTCAGTGTACATGTTGCCAAGGTGTAGTCATTATGATTATATGCCAGTTGGGTAGCATGGATTTAAGGTGAGAGCATTTCTTTCTAGCATTTGTAAAGTTGTTTAGAATTACAGTATGACTGTGCCATCTATTTTTTTTTCTATAGACTTTTATAATTTAATGCTTCAGTCAGGCTTAGGAAAGATCTGGACCTGTAGTTTCGTTGTTGTAGGAAGCTAGCCTGAGGCAAGGCAATTTCCTCTACCAGTACAGAACTAAAACTGTTCTGCAATTATAATCTTAGAGAATTTTCTGGAGTACTTAAGAGATTGAGTGACTTGCTTGAGATCACAAGGCCTGTATGTTTTGGAGGCAAGACTTGAACCTAGCACTGTGTTATAATATGTTAAGATCTCTTCTTTTGTTATCAATGGGATGTTTCTTTCTCACAAAAGGGTTCTTGCTCTGGGCTCAGGTAAATGTGTTACTCCTATGGGAGCCTGAACCCAAAGAAAGGGGAGCAGGTTTTTTTCCTTAAACTGTCTAGTTCATTCTATCCCTTCCTTACCCTACCCTGCAAGTTCCAGGAAAAAAAAATCTCTTAAATAAAAATTGAGTATGGCTTATGTCTGGTGTCTCCTCATAAAGGAATTAATAGGGTCCCTTCTAGAGAAGGTACCTAGATATTAGGTATAGGACAGATATTTAATTCCTCTACCCCCCAAAAGAAACACCGTAAACGAAATACTCAGAAGCACATGTTGACAAATGGTTAAAACATGAAACAGTATAAAACATGAAATGGTGTGCCATCACTTCTGTTGTACTTTGTAGGGGACTTAAAGAGAACTTTGTGGGACTGCACTTCAGATCAGCCCTGTACAAGAAATTCAGAAGTCCAGGTCTTCTGGCCAGCCGTGCGTGGCTCTTTAGTCATTTCAGCTTCAGAATCTTCCTAGCAGTGGTGCCCTTCTGAGAATTGTACCTGAACATTATTTACTGGGCAGCCAGCCCTCTTCACTTCTTGAATTTAGCTGTAACTGACAGAGTGCTAGTAAACACAGCTCCAGGATCTCTGGTAACCTGGGCTCAAGGAAAGAAACACAAAGCAGAAGAGACACCCTGGGACCTGAGGTATTGTCTCAGTTTTGGCTAGGCAAGTACATATTATTACTTTTATGAGTGCAATTACTATTGCTAAGGGTTTGGTGGCAGAGGAGAGGTTAGGGGGTAGGGTGGGGTGAAGAAAGGCACTTGAAGTCCAAGGGGCTATATCGAAAGATAACCAGGAAACTGTCTTTCCTTACTCTGAATATACCCCATGTAGTGGGCTCAAAAGGTTCATTTGTCAAACAGCTTTGATAGCACACTGGGTTATAGGGATACTCGAGGACCAACCAGGGGCCCCTGGTTATGCTTGTCCTTTAGTGAGGGGCCAGAATGTATCCCTTTCTATGGAACCAGCGTACACATGCATCCATTACCGTGCCTGGTACCTCTGTACAGCAATCAGGGATTTCCCTGATGATGCCAGTTTCGCTTATACATATACTTACACATATTACATTAGTTTAACCCTTTTGCCTTTATTAGAATAAAAAAATGTTAAACCTTTTAAAAATATTTGACCTTCCTATTTGTGAAGTTATGTTTAGTCACTGTCTTGAAAGTGAACGAAAATTTGGGCATTTTTATAAACAACAGTACAAAAATAACAGAGTTAAAATTTATAATTCTGAATTTTAATACCATAAAAAGAATCCTATGCAATTCTGTAATTATTTTTATTATTTATTTCCCCATTTCTTCTGAATCTTTTACTAGAGTGTGTGAGTCCAGATTCAGGTATCTTTGAAGATTTTAAGATTTGTTTTGCAGGTATTGTTTTTCTCTAAACTTCTCTTCTTTCTCCAAGAATTCCTCTCATCCTTGCTTTTTGTTTTTTAAAAAAGTACTATATTAAGAGATCTGCTTTGAAGTTTTAAAATATTTCAGTAAAATTCTGTTGAATGTTTACTTTGTGATCTTTGTAATATGAAAATATACTTTGAATGATTTTTCAGAGAAAAATTATTTATGTATTTAGAGAGTTGCCTGGGGCTCTGACAGGTTAAGCAACTTGTCCATAGTTTCACAGTATGTGCAAAAAAAAAAAATAAAGCTATAGTTATACATGTATAATGTATATTAAAATTCAATATGCAATATATAACATAATTATTCACTGAATCCAAGCATGTATATATGCAATTTATTTATTTTCTCTACTTCCTTTTTCTCTCTGTTCACGTATATATGCAATCTAGTTATTTTTCTCTCTATATATTGATACATATTGATATGTGTAATCTATATAGAAATAAATAGAAAAATAGATTCATATCTGTATTGATATATATCATAAATATCTATGTAGAGAAAATGAGTAAATTCCATGTATTGCATATATATACATGTGTATCTTATATATACACATATATGCATGCTTGAATTCAGTGAATTTCTTGCAAGACACTAGATTTTTTTCTTCCTCTTTTTTTACATTGTTCTTGTTCTCTACCTACCCTTTCCCAATTCAGGATAAGGAATTATCTTTAAATAAAATTGAACCAGCATTTACATTTCTCTTCTGGATGGCATTGTCAGTCTTTTCCTAAAAGGCAAAGTATAATATATCAGCTCATTTACTTGGGCTTCCTGTTCTCTGGTCCTGTATTGAGCCAGAAGGAGGGGGTAGAACTCTTAAGGTATAAAATGAGAAATCGTTCAACTGGTATGTTTGAAAATGCTACATTGTACATAATTTTAATTGTGGGCAAACAGGGAACTGTAATCCTTGTTCATCCTTTTTTTTTTTATTCTATAAACTGGAATACGGATTTAATATTTTATTCTTAAGCAACAAAAATGATTCACAGAGCCATATTTTTCAGGTCTTGTGAAATGGAGGCAGCTAAGGGATGACTATATATGTGTTCCTGTCTAGAACTTAATTACTTAGTCTCTGGGAGCTATTTGGTCGACTCTTTGTGTAATTTACAATTTGTCCTTTGAATTGAAATTTGCAGAAACCAGAATTGTCTTGTAAATTTATGTCAGTTCAACCTTAAAAGAGAAAACACCCCCCTGCTTAAAAGAAATGGTACTTCCTGCTTTCATAAACAGTCATGTGCATAGTTTAGCAAGGCCTGATGCCTCTGGAGCTTTTTCCTTTATAGCACCATTGAATCACAGTCTTTACAGAAGTACTGCGAATCTTGTGGCCTCATTCTGAACAAAAGGGATTAGAGAAGAAAAATCTCTTGATAAAAGACTTTGGATAGCAAGGGCAGGCAATCTTGGTTGTGAATATTTTCTGATTTTTCCAGAAATCAAGCAGAAGATTGAGCTGCTGATGTCAGTTAACTCTGAGAAGTCGTCCTCTTCAGAAAGGTACAGCTACATCTCTTGCATGAACAATTAATGGTGTAGCACTGCTAAGAAGCAAACCAGTATATTTTTTTCTTGTCAAGTTTGATATAATGTATTTTATTGTATTCTGGTTTTTTGTGTTGTATTTATATTGGTCAAACTGTTCTTTTTTTGCAGAGGATTATGGATTTTTTTTAAACAAATAGTGAAATCCAACCAGCTGCAGCATGCAAATGACTATATAGCATACTGCTGGTTTATGTATAGCAGACATTGAAACCTTAAAACATTTTTCTTTAACAATAAAGAATTCCTTGGTTTCTTCCAAAAATTGCCAGCATTAGATTTTTTTTCTTCCTTTATTTTTAGGGGGCTGGTACACAATTACTAAGGTTATCTGTTAAATCTTGGTTGAAAAAATTGAGTTTTTTGTCGTGCTAAACATGTTGTTATATGGAAAGGGAGTGCCCTTTGTAAATAGCTTAGGAATTGCAAACCCACAGATTAGTCACATTCTGTGAGATAGATATGATGCTTCTTCAAGTCTGTGCTAGGAAATGGAACAGTCACTGCATGCGGTAATGGTTTATGCCTGCAGGTAAGGACAAAATGACTCAGAAGTATTTTTTAAAGCAATTATTTCACCTGTCAATCAAATGATTATACTTTTAAGTAGATATTTCACATTTATTTAATATTTTGCTACATGAAGTAGAACCAAGAAATTTTTGTTTTGGAACTGAAATAAAGCTGTAGCGATTATCTTGGTATAATAAGTAGTAAAATGGATTTGCTACTGTTTACCAGAAATATGTATACTAAACAGTATTACATATTCAGAGTATTAAAGAAGTTATGTTGTTTTCCTTTATCATATTTATTATATACTGAATATTGATATTTTGCAATTGAATAGCAAGCTATTTATTTTTTTGGGGGGGCAGTAAATTATGTATTTTTGTATTTTTTTGAACTGCAGAAACATAAGTAGTTTAAAATTAAAAATAATTAAATACCTTAGGCAAAATGCTTGAAGATATAATGTATTCATAAAGGGGATTTAATTTAATGAAGTAGTATATAAAGAGTAGTCTTTTAGACAAAATGATCACTTTAAATGAATTAATTAGTAGAATGAGGAGGTGAGTTTGTGTCCTTAGACTAAGACACTGCATAAATTTCTTATGTGATTAAAAAACATAGTTGAATAAATAGGGAAAATGGTGGGAATTTTGTTGTCCTTTTCTGGAGATTAGAGTTTGACGTGATGATTTTCTTTTCTAAAATAAAAAAAAAATTCAGAAGGTTTGTTTCTTGCACATTTCTCACTTCAGATCTGTGTCTAGCCATAAGATATTAAACATTCTGTTTTCTGAGGGGAAAAAACCAATCTTATGTCCTGTGACTGTGGTGCCAGTAAAATGGTGGTGATCGGAGGATATGAAGATTGAGGGTGGGGGGGAGGTTCAGTAGTGAGGAAGATAGGTGCCAACTGTTATTAGAGCTTTGGATAATAGGAACAAGGTTCATGATTGGTTGATATTGATAGCAGGTAATATATTACCTTTTTGGAGGAACATGAATTCTTTAAAGAAACTTGTTGAATAGAGTGAATGATTGCCACTGAGAGAGAAATTAGGAATGGCTGAAATATTTCTGGGTTAAGTGTATTGTAGGAAAACAAGGTATTAAAAATAATTTGTTAACTGAATAGTTCATATTGCTGCCTAGTCTCTTATTGTAATCTCGAGGAAAGAGTGAAAATATGTAGTTATGATCACATTTAGAAATTAAGCACAATGTATATACAATACTTGGCACATAATTTTCCTTGAGCTATTTTTTAAAGTGGTTAAACAAAAGAGTTTATATGTCAAATACTTTTTTTTTTTTATAAAAACTCACTTATTAGATAATAAATTGAAAATAAAGTAGTTTGTGGTTGGTCTAGATACCATAGTAAACATTATTTTGTGATCAGACCTGGCTTGTCAGATTTCTTTTCAAGCATCTAAGGTGAAAAAAAGGAAACAAGCATGAAAATAGGAAATCTAGAGAAAGATCAAGAGAATTTTAAGTGCTTGACTTCATGTAAAAAACAAGGAAATTCAGATGACTTGAAACTTTTAATGATGCATTGTGCTCAGGAATTTTGTAGCTTTAACTATTTTTACAGGGCTATCTATAAAAATTTTCATAAATGCGTCTCCCATTTTTCTTTACTTTTACAGTATAAAAATTTCTGAGTTAAAATCTTTGCTTTAATATTATTCTTTTCCAAGTTGGTGATGTTGGAGATAGGGCATTAGTCTTAAAGGCAGTTACATTTGGAATTTACATCAGTATTGGGCAAGCTTCCATTGTGTATATTAGGAAGATTGGTGATAAAACTTTTGACTTTTTGAAGGAAATTGTAGCCATGGTGGTGACTCTTTGAAGAGACCAAAAATCATCATTTTATACAATCAGTATTATTTCCTGTGAAGGAAGAGATAATCCTTTATTATTGTAGAGATTGAAATAAAGACATCAACATCCTCAAACTTAAAAATTTTCTATATAAAATCTGGAAGTTTCTGCATCATGAACCTCATGCTTTTTGTGCCACAAATTTCTACTTAGAAAGATTGACAGTGTTGAGGAAAGTAGGTAAAAATGAAATTAATTGTGACTGAGAAATAATAAAAGAAGAAAATTGTTTTTTCCTCATTATTCTTTAGAAGAATTATTGATTTTTTAAAAAGCAAATTTTATTGATTTTTTTACATTACCAAAATTTCCCCTAATATCCCATTTCCTCCTGCTCCCAAGAGAAACCACCCCATATAACAGATATTTTTTAAAGACGAAAAAGAGAAAACATTGGCAAAATTGATTAATATATCTAAAAAGTCTGAAAAAATGAGCCAATGTACCAAAATTGTGAACCTCTCCTTTCTGAAAAGGGGTGTAGTTGGCGTGTCTTCTTTGATGTCATACTTGTTCTGAGTAATTTTGCATCATTCGCTTTTAATTTTTCTTGTGTATGTTTCTTTCTGTTTACATTGTTGTAGTCTTTGTATATGTCGTTTTTTGTCTCTACTTACTTCACTCAGCATCAGTTTGGATAGATCTTTCCAACCTTCTCTGTATTCCTCACAGAGGTTATTTCTTACAGCACAATAACATTCCATTGTTTTCATGTACCACAATTTGTTTAGTCATTTCCCAGTCAATGGGCATCCAATTTATTTCTAATTATTTTCTATAAACAAGAATATTGTCATATATATATATACACACACATATATATACACATGTATATGTATATCTGTATGTTTGTGTGTATGTACCTTTTTCATAGCAATCATCTTTTGGTATCAGCGTCATAGTGCAATCTCTGATTCAAAGAATATGTATATTTTAGCCATTTGATTTGCATAATTCCAGGTTGCTTTCAAAAATGGTTATACTGATTCACAGCTACACCAACAATACACTAGAGTACTTATCTTCCTATAATTCTTGTAACATTAAATATTCCCGTATTTTGTAATTTTTGCCAATTTGCATGGTATGCAGTATGCCAGTTTCTTAGGATTATTTTGATTTTAATTTCTGTTATTATTAGTTATTTGGAGCATTTTTTCATATGGTTCTTAATAATTTGCACTTTTTTGAGAATTGTTGGTATTTGAACACTTATCAATAGATAAGTAATGGCTTTTGATCATGTGTTTGTATGTGTGTGCCTATATAATGTATGTGTATATATGTATATATCTGTTAATTGTTCTTATGCTTTGGATACCAAACATTTTTTAGAGAGATTTGTCAAAAAAAATTTCCCCCCCCATTTGACTGCTTCCCATCTTATCCTAGGTACATTAATTTTTTTTTTGCATGTAGAAACTGAAGTTTAGTGTCATCAAAGTTATCTATTATACCCTTAGTAATTGCCTTTAACTCTTGTTTGGTTAAGAATATATGTCCTTCCCATAGCTATGAAAGGTATATGACTTTTTTCTATTTTTCTTATGGTATGATCTTTATTATTAAGGTCATGTATCCATTTAGAATGTATTGTGAAATGATGTAAGGTATTGGATGAAGCCTAATTTCTGCCAGACTACTCTCCCGTTTTCCAAACAGATTTTGTTAAATAGGGAATTCTTCCCTAAGTACTTTATATTTTCTGGTTACTGAACACTGCATAGTCTGCTCCTTTTATCTACCTCTCTGTTTTTAAACTAATGATTTAAAAAAAAAATTAATTTATTTTGAATAATCAACAGTCACTTCCATAAGCTTTTGAATTTTAAATGTTTTTCTCCCTCCCTCCCCAAGATGGCACGAAATTTGATATAGGCTATACATATACATTCCTATTAAACATATTTTCACATTAGTGATGTTGTGAGAATTAGAACTAATAGGAGGAACCACCAGAAAGAGGAAACAACACAATAGAAGAAAAAAAAACAGCAAATAGTATGCTTCAATCTGCATTCAAACTCCATAGTTCTTTCTTTGGATGTGGAAAGCATTTTCCATCATGAGACCTTTGGAGATGTCCTAGATCCTTTTATTGCTGAGAAGGGTTAAGTCTATCAATATTAGTCATCGCACAACGTGGCTGTTACTGTGTACGATGTTCTCCTGGTTCTGCTTACTTCACTCAGCATCAGTCCATATAAGTCTTTCCAGGTTTTTCTGAAGTCAACCTGTTCATCATTTCTTATAGCACAATAGTATTCCATTACATTCGTATACCACAACTTGTTCAGCCATTCCCCAGTTGATGGGCATCTTTTCAATTTCCAATTCTTTGCCACCACAAAAAGAGCTTTTATAAATATTTTTGTACACGTAGGTCCTTTTCCCATTTGTATTATCTCTTTGGGATACAGCCGTAGAGGTGCTATTGCTGGGTCAAAGGGTATACACATTTTTATAGCCCTTTGGGCATATAAACTAATGATTATGATCAGGGTTCAGATAATATTGTAGTATTGAAGGGATTACATCAACACCTTCAGATATAAACATTTTCGATATAAAATCTAAAAATTTTATGTTTTACTTCCAAATTACTCCCTCCTCCATAGAATCCTGCCTTGTAAAAAAGAAACCCATTAAGATAATCAA
This sequence comes from Vombatus ursinus, assembly GCF_900497805.2. Lineage (NCBI taxonomy): Eukaryota > Metazoa > Chordata > Mammalia > Diprotodontia > Vombatidae > Vombatus > Vombatus ursinus. The sequence continues at coordinate 11,586,738 of NW_020954608.1, forward strand.
CATAAATCATTGTACAAATCTGGATTTATAGTTCATGTAACATTTTGTAACCATAGATCACACCTTTTTACCAACAGTAATGAAATGTGTGATAAATCAATATTGGTAGTTACCTTGATCTGAAATCTCATGTCTGTTAATGTTTTTTTTTTTTTTTATCATGATCAATGTGGATATTCTCTCGGTTCTGCTTAATTACTTTATTCTGCAATAGTTCATAAAAGTTCCCCCATTATTTCTGAGTTATTCTATTCATTAGCTTGTTCTACCATTTCCCAATTGATGGGAATCTATTTACTCCCCCCAAAAATTTTTGCTGTGACTATTTTGGTATATATAGGACCATTGTGTTTGTCTTTAATATTCTTAGGTTATATGCCCAATAGTCTTCTTGAGCAAATGAACAATTTAGTTGCTTTTCTGGTATAATCCAAATTGTATTCTATAATACTTTGAGCACTTCCTAATTCTACCAGTTTTTCTTTATAAAAAATTCAAAATTTTTTTTAATTTTGTAAGTTTTAAATTCTCTTCCTCCACTCCTGCCCTACCCATTGAGAAAGCAAGAAAATGCTACCCATTATACATATAAAGTTATGGAAAACATTTCCACATGAGTTATGTTGTGAAAAAAAGCAAGAAAAAACATGCTTCAATCTGTCCTCAGAGGCCATCAGGTCTCCCTCTGGAGATAGATAACATTTTTCATCATGAGTCCTCAGGAGTTGTTGTGAATCGTTGTACTGATCAAAGTAGCTAAGTCTTTCACATTTGGTTATTGTTACACTATTGCTGTTACTGTGTATAGTGCTTTCTTGGTTCTCCTCACTTTACTTTGCCTCAGTTCGTACGTCTTCCCAGGTTTTTTTGAAATCATCCACATTTGTCATTTCTTGAGTCATAATAGTATTCCACCACTATCATATGCCATAATTTGTTCAGTCTTTTCACAGTTGATAGGCATTCCCTCAGTTTTTAATTCCTTGTCACCGCAAAAAGAGCTGCTATAAATGTTCTTGTATATATGAGTCCTTTAACTTTTTCTTTACTCTCTTGTTGGTGAAGAATTAATAGCGATATTGCTGGGTCAAAGGGTCTGCAAAGTTTCATAACCCTTTGGGCCTAATTCCAAGTAGTCCTCCAGGATGGTGGGACTAGTTCACAGTTCTACCAAGAATACATTAGTGTACCTATTTTTTGACACCCTCACCAACATTTGTCGTTTTCCTTTTCTATCATTTTAGACAATCTGATGGGTATGTAGTGTTCCCTTAAAGTTGTCTTAATTTGCATTTCTCTAGTTATTAGTGATTTGGAGATTTTTTTCATGTAACTATTGATAGCTTTGATTTCCTCTTCTGAAAATTGCTCATTCATATCCTTTGACCATTTATCAATGGGATAATAGATCTTATTTTTATACATGTTAATCAGTTCCCTACATATTTGCGAAATGAGACCTGTATCAGATACTTACTGTAATTTTTCTCCTCTTAGATTTCTTTTTTCCTTTTAATTTTGACTGCATTGGTTTTGTTAATTCAAAACCTTTTGACTTTAACGTAATCAAAATTATCCATTCTATCTCCTTTGATATTCTCTATTTTTTTTGTTTAATCTTGAATTCTTATATTCATAGATCTGACAGTTAATTTTTTTCGGTGCTCCTCTCATTTGCTTTTGATCTCCTTCTTTATATCTAAATAATGTACTCATTTTGAACTTATTTTGGTACACAGTGTGAGATGTTGGGCTATGCTTGATTTCTGCCATACTACTTTACGGTTTTCCCAGCAGTCTTTTTTGAATAGTGAGTTCTTGTCCCAGTTACTTAGATTTCTGGGTTTATCAAATAATAGCTTATTGTGCTCATTTGCTTCTATATATTATGTACCTACTGTATTCCATTGATCAACCACTGTATTTCTTATTCAGTACCAAACTGTTTTGATGATTACTGCTTTCTAGTATAGTTTAAGACCTGATGCTGCTAGGCCTCTTTCCTTCACTTTTTTCCCCCATTAATTCTCTTAATATTCTTGACCTTTTTGTTCCTTCAGATGATTTTGTTATTTTTCCTAGCTCTATAAACTAATTCTTTAGTAGATTGATTAGTACAGCACTGAATAAGCAAACTAATTTAGGTAGAAATTGTTACTTTTCTTATATTAGTTTGGCCTACTTATGAGCAATTAATAAAAATTTTCACAGTTGTTGAGATCTGTGTTTGTGTGAGAAGTATTTTTGTAATTGTTGTCATATAGTTCTGTGGATATCCTTAGCAGGTAGACTCCCAAGTATTTTATATTGTTTATATATATTATAAATAAATATATATTATTTTTTTTGTGGAATTTCTCTTCCTATCTCTTCCTGCTGGGTTTTGTTGGTAATATATAGAAATGCTGGTGATTTGTTTGAGTTTATTTTATATCCTACAACTTTGCTAAAGTTGTTAAATCTTTTGACCAGTTTTAGTTGATTCTTTTGGTTCTCTAAAAATACTATCATATTATCTGCAGAAAGTGATAATTTTGTTTTCTCATTCCCTATGCTTATTCCTTCAATTTCTTTTTCTTGTCTTATTGCTATAACTAGCATTTCTAGTAGAAAATTTAACAACACTGGTGATGATGGATATCCTTGCTTCACTCCTGATCTAACTGGAAGGACTTCTTGATTTTAGAATAGATACTGCTTATTTTATGAAAAGTGCCATTTATACCTAAGCTTTCTAGTTTTTTTAAAAAAATAGGAATAATTATTATATCTTGTCAAGCTTTTTCTGAGTCTATTAATATAATCATATGATTTTTGTTGTTTTTCGTACTGCTATGATGAGTTATGCTTATACTTTTCCTAATATTGAGCCAGCCCTGCATTTCTGCTAAAAATCCAGCCTGGTGATATTAGCTTTGTGATATATTGCTATAATCTCTTTGCTGTTATATTATTTAAAATATTTGTTTCAATTTTCATTAGGGAAGTTGGTCTATAGTTTTCTTTCTCTATTTTTGCTCTCTGTGGTTTAGGTATCGAAATTATATTTGTGTCATAGAAGAAGTTTTGTGAGACTCCTTCTTTACCTATTTTTTTCAAACTGTATAGAATTGGAATTAATGGTTATTTAAATGTTTGGTAGAATTAACTTGTAAATCCATTTGATCCTGTTTTTTTTTTTTGAGGTCATTTATGGCTTTTGACGATTTCCTTTTCTAAAGTAGGGTTATTTAAATATTCTTTTTTCTTTTCAGTTAATTTGGGTAATTTATATTTTTGTAAATATTGATTATCATTTTATTGGTCTAAAGTTGGGCAAAATAGCTCCTAATAATAGGTTTAATTTCATCTTGATTGGGTGTGCATTTACCCTTTTCATTTTTGAGGCTAATTTGGTTTTCTTCTTTTAAAAAAAAATCAAATAGCCAGTGGTTTATCTATTTTATTTTTTTCTATAAAAGCACCTCCTAGTTTTATTTATTGGTTGGATTGATTTTTTTTCCTTTCAATTTTATTAATCTCTCCTATGATTCTTAGCATTTGTCTTTTGTTGTTTACTTGGGGTTTTAAAATTTGTTGTTTTTCTAGTTTTTTTTAGTTGAATGCTGAATTTATTACTCTAATCTTTCTTTTATTGATGTAAACATTTATAGATATAAATTTTCCCCTTTAAAGTACTGCTTTTGCTACATCCCACCAAATTTGTTCTATTGTCTCATTGTTGTCATTATCTTTAATGAAATTATTGCATTTGTCTGTGATTTGTTCTTCAAATTTGTTCCTCAATTTGTTCGTTCTTTGTGATTAGATTATGTAGTTTCCAATTAATTTTTAAACTGTACTTCAAAGGCCCTTTATTGAATGTAATTTTTATTATGTTATGATCAGAGAAGACTGATTTTAATACTTTTGCTTTTGCTGCAGTGGGGTTTTATGTCCTAATATATGGTCAGTTTTTGTGAAAGGTGTCATGCATAACAGAGAAAAAGGTATACTCCTCTCTATTCACATTCAAAATTGTGGGTAAAGTGAGGTCCCTCACTGGTATAGTTTTACTGTTTATTTCCTCCTCTAATTTATTGAACTTCAAGAATTTAGAAGATATACCATTTGGTGCATATGTGTTTAGTATTGATATTAATTCATTGTCTGTGGTACCTTTTAGCAAAATATATTTTCCCTGAATATTCCTTTTGCATAGGTCTGTTTTTGCTTTTTCTGAAGTTATGGCTCCTACCCCTGCCGTTTTTTCTTCAGTTGATGCATATAATAGTTTCTGTTCCAGCCCTTTATTTTAACTCTGTGTTTCTTTTGGTTTTAGTGTGTGTCTTGTAAACAACATATTGCTCTAGTCTTGTTTTTAATTCATTCTGCTATCCTCTTCTATTTTATGGGTGAATTCATCCCATTCACATTCACAGTTATAACTGCTAATTGTGTATTTCCTTCCATCCTATTTTTTCTCTTTCTCTCTCTCTCTCTCTCACCATCCCATTTGAAGTCTGTTTTGCTTCTGACCACTGTCTTCTTTAATCTGTTCTCTTTCTTATGCCCTTTCTCTCTGTCCTCTCTCTCTCTGTCTTTCTCTCCCTCTCTCTCTCTCTCTCTTTCATACCATCCCATTTCAAAAATCTGTTTTGCTTCTGAACATTGCCTCCTTTAATCTATCCTCTTTCTTATGCTCTTTCCCCTTTCTTTTATAACCTCCTTCTGCTACTTTCCTGTTGGGTAAGGTGAATTTCTATACTCAACTATATGGATATAGGTTTCTTTCATTGAACCAGCATTCCCTTCTCCCATTTTCTCCTTCATTGTAAAAACTCTTCCTTGCATGCCTGTTTTATGTGAGATAACTTTCTGTATTCTTTCTTTCACTTCTTCTTTCTCATCCTTCTAGTCTTTTTTTGAGATCATCCCAACATAATAGACGCACAGTCAAACTTTCTGTTTAAAGAGACTCTTTGTAACTGTCCTAATGATGATACTGTTCTTTAGGGATTAAATGTATCATTTTCTCATATGAAAATATAAACCGTTTAACCTTGTTTAATCATTATAATTTCTCATGTTTGTATTCTTTTCTTGAGTCTTTGTGTTTGATTGTCAAATTTTCTATTCAGATCTGGTCGTTTCATCATGTCTTCTATTTAATTAAACTTCTATTTTCCTCTCTGTAGGATTATACTTAGTTTTGTTGGGTAGGTTATTCTTGGTTGTAATCTTAGCTCCTTTGCCTTCCAGAAAATCATGTTCCAAGCTTTCCATACCTTTTTAGTGATATTTGCTAGGTCTTTTATGATCCTGACCTTGGTTCTACAGTATTTGAATGGTTTCTTTGACTGTTCGCAAATTTTTCTCAATATTCCTGGGAATTTTCATTTTGAAATTTCTTTCAGGAGGTTACTGGTGGATTTTTTTCAATTTCTTATTTGCCCTTTGATTCTAAGATATACATGTAGTTTTCCTTTATAATTTCTTGAAATAGGATGTCTCATTTTTAAAAAGAAATTATGGTTTTCAGATAGTCAAATAATTCTTAAGTTATTTCTCTTCAATCTATTTTCTGGATCAGTTTTTTTTCTTATATTTCATATTTTCTTTTTCTTTTTTTTTTTAAGCCTTGACTTTGTTTTATTGTTTCTTGATTTTTCATGTGGTCATCAGCTTCTATTTGGCCAATTCTGATTTGGGACGAATTATTTTCTTTAGTGAGGTTTTGTACTTTTTTTTTTTTTTTTTTTTTTTACCATTTGGCTAATTCTGATTTTTAAGGAGTTTTTTCTTCAATATATTTTGTCTTTCTTTCACCAAGCTCTTAATTCTCTTTTCATATTTGACAGCGCTTATTTTTCCAGTTTTTCCTTTATTCCTCTTATTTAATTTTTAAAATAATTTTTTGCTTTAAAAAAACCAAAACCTCTTTCTTTAGTTCTTCTAGGAATTCTTGTTTAACTTATGTCCAGCCTGCATTTTTCTTTAAGGCTTTACTTGTAGATGTTTTTAATTGTCTTCTTGGTTTATGTCTTGAGCTTCCCTCTCACCTCTTTTATGGTTAGGTTCTTTCTTTGTTTGCTCATTTCTCTAGCCTACTTCTTCACTTTGGATTTTATGTTAAAGTTGGGTCCTTCTCACTTCTGGGGGAATAACTGGCCTGAGATTCTGTCTGTTTTGTCCTATTTTCTTGATCTGGGAGCCTCTAAATTTTTGGTATCTCCAAAGTGGTGTGATCCATAGAGAAGTGTAGTCACAGCACTCTTGGTCTGTGCTCTGCTCTTATTCAGGTAGGGCCTTTGATACCATGTGATTCCCATTGCTCTGCAACTGCAACCTTGAAATGGGTAATATGTGACAGAGCTGCCAGATGTCACCTGACTTTGCTCCTAGGGTTAGAACAAGCACCCCCTGGGATCTCCTGCTAACCATGTGTGTAGTACCCTTACTTTCCATGGACACTGGTGCTGCTGCTGCTTTCACCATTGTTACTTACCATTCCCTGCTTGATGCTATATTCACTCTCTGCCATACCCCATACCCTTCAATAATGTACCCCAGCCCCTATCCCAGTGTCTGCAGACTTCTTTCTTCTGTCTTCCTGAGCTATCTTGGGCTGAAAAAATGCCTTCCTATGACTTTTTTTTTTTTTTTTTTTTGCGCATTCAGAATTCTGTTCAGTGTTTCATTTTATAGAAGAGGTTTTGGGAGAGGTTTAGTAGTTGTGACCTTTTACTGTACCATCTTGACTCTGCCTTTTCTCACCGTATTCTTTTTCAAACAATATTCATTCATTGCTAAACAGCGTCACATTCCTTTTTTATAGCAACTAGGGAAAAACGGCATAATCTCTGGTCTCAAGAAGCCTAGAATCTGAGACATTGAGACTCAACTATTTTATCCCCTTCTACTAAGAAAAAAAGAATGTGATTTGATAACAGAGTTCTAAAGTTATTTTTCGTGACTACCTTAAAAGATATTGTATATAATCTTAAGGGGTATGTAATTTAAAATTCCCAAATTAAAAATAAAAAGAGAAGAATGCAGCACAGGTCAGTGCAGTTTCTATTTTAAATTATGCCTCAAGTAAGCATGGGAAATGTTTTTTAGGAAATGCTGTTAGTGCTGTCTAAAATTTGAATGGGTTTCCTTTGAGGAGGAGTTAGTGGGTTCTTTTTCAGTAGAAGGCTTTATGTGAAGTCTGCATGATAACTTGTTAGATATGTTGTATGTGGGATTATTCAGGTACAGATTGGACGAATGACCTCTGATATTGTTTGATTCCAACACTCATATAAACATTTTTTTAAAAATACATTTTGATGTTGGGTGTGGGAGGGAGGAAATTCTGCTTACAGAATATTTAAATGACGGGCATAGAACATTTGATAAATAAGAAGAGAACAACAAAATTATTGTTTTCCATATTATCAGCTGTTCCTTTGAGAGACAGAATGGCATATTGGATAGAGGTCAGGTCTTACAATCTGGAAGACCTAGGCTCAAGTCCTCTTTCTGACATGTGTTAGCTTTATGACTATGTACAAGTCATTTAACCTTTCAGTACCTTAGTAACTTGTTAAGACAATGCAAATTTTCACTGGTAGAAGGAGTTTTGCAACAGAAATTTCCTATATCAAAAGTCATAATTCTGGACCAAAAAATATTGTTGATAATTAAGCAAGTGACATTAATTTAGAGGAAAGAGAAAGACAATATGATGATGCCTGTTTATTGTTGGAAACCTACTGTAGGTTTTCAAACAATTGAATTTCATAGGATCATAGAATTAGACCTGGATCTAGGGAAACATCTTAGTCTAGGGGTGGACCAAGGAGGAATCAAAGCCACATGTGGTCCTGTAGGTTCTCAGGTGCAGCCCTTTGACTGAATCATAGAACAAACCCCTTAATAAAAGGATTTGTTCTATGAAGTTTGGATTCAGTCAAAGGGCCACACTTGAGGACCTAGAGGGCCCCATGTAGGCTTCAGGCCTCATGTTTCCCACCTCTGAAGTTCAACCATTTCATTTTACAGATGAGGAGGCTGAGACCCAGGGAGGTAAAGACTTGCCCAAGTAATAGATGATTTTCCTAGGTTTTTTGACTCCAAATTCATTGCTTTTTCCTTGCGATATACTAACTCTCTAGTTTTGTAATAAATTTCAAGGTGGAGATTTTTTAACAAAGAAAGTATGTAAGCTTGGTAGTTATTAATTTGAAGCTGATTCAAAGCATATGGGATGGATAATGGTAAATCAGAATTTAGAGGAACTGGGAGAGAGGGGGTGGAGGGAGAGACTAAGAAAATTTTGCTTTACTGTGGAGGAGGAATGGGAGTGGGTGGTAGATAAGATAGAGGTGATATAATGTGGGATTTGAAACTAAAGACAAACAAGGAATTTGAAGGAAGTAATGTACTATAAGTACAGCAGGCAGAATGTTAAGTTTTGCAGCAGATTTTTAATTGAATGGGATTGATACTGTAGGGTGGTAGAGAGAATAAGATTATTCACATATGACCAAAATGAATACTTTTACTAAAGCTACTGATCAATAAATCCTTATTTGGATATCTGTGTAGTATGGAAACATTCCTGGGTTCTCTGTAGTTCTGCTGGTAGAGCATATTATCTGTGTAGGCATTGCTAAGACAGAAAGGCTTCTAGTATATACTTTGTAACTCAATGTGTGTGACACACTTATGTAGCATATATATACATATATACATGTACATATATCTCATATACACATGTGCACACATTTATATACATATACCTACACACATGTGAATTTGTGTGTGTAATTTTTTCTGAGGACCAGATAATCTAAGTTCAGTGAGATTCATCATGAAACTTTGCCTATCAGGTGATCTTTTTCTGTTTACTCATGACCTTTTACTAGGCCTAGAAGAGTTGTGAGTGACCTGAATTGGTAGAGGAAGTACTCACACTGATGCACTCATGAATCTCTGAAGTTAGAAGACAAAGAAAATTAAAATTCAATAAAATTTTTTCCAGCACCTATTGGGTATGAGACATTGATTGTCCTAGGTGCTGAAAATATAATGGTGTATATGATACATCTATTTACAAGGGGATTGCAATGTAATGGTAAAGATATGTAAATAATTAATTGTGATAAAAGGGAGAGGGAGATAAATGTAAAGGAAAGGCTCAGGACAAGTACTGTAAGAAATTCAAAAGGGAAGAGATCACTTTCACCTGAGACAATGGTAGTTGAATTAGACTTTGAAGAAAGGGAAGGCTTCCGATAGAACAGGATGGTAGGATCCCATTCTAGGCATTGGGAACAGGGCAGGATGAAAACATAAATAAAAATCTGCTTATCCTCTTTTGCTGCCTGGGTAATGTTCTGCTATCGTATATTTAGAGCTATCTAAAATTTCTATTAGAATAATTCCTTCTAGTGAAAGTTTATAAAATTCACTTTGGGGAGAGGGGTGTGGAGAGCCACTCAGCTTTAAAAGAAGCAAACAAATTGTTATTTAGATATGATTTGGGAATAAGCAAAACCCAGGGGTTGAAATGAACAATTTTTAATTGGATGGAATGGAGAATTAGAATTTTAAGCTTGAGGAGCTGTCTGGGACTGCCCAGCCTCGACTAGGGGCAGCTTGTAGATAGGGGAGGGAATGCTGAAGGTAATATTTGCTTAAGCCTAGCCACTATTGTACTTAGAGTTGGCTCCTGAATTTAAAAAATATGTAAGTTTTTTGAACATGCAATGTTATTCTTGGTATTATTATTTTATAATTTATAAATTATGAATTGTATTTGTTGCATTCTTATATGCTTTGTACAGCATTGTCATAGGTGATGTATCATTTTAATGAATGTACATTAAATGATAAGAGTGTATAATGGTGATGGTAATTAGACTTAAGACCAGGAATCCCTAAGTTTTTGCTTTAACATGAAACTATGAGGTAACATAATATTATACAGATTTTTATATTTCAGTGTTTTAAAATGAAAGGAAGACTAGCTATAACCAACAGTGGTGAATTTTTGGTATATGATCATTGGTATATGGTAAAGTAGTCACACAAAAATTATAGGGCTATGGAATTATTATATAATGTTACTTTATAACAGGAATCCACAACCTTTTCTTTATGGAGAGTTGCTTTTGATTTCCCCAAAGTCTTAAGTTTGGAAGAGTAGTAAGTATGAATTATTAGCCAGTGTAGGTGGCAACACATTATATTCCCTCTGAAATTCTTTGTTTGTGGCACCTGGCTTGGAGATAACTAAGTAATGCTTTGGGATCAGTGGAACAATTGGGGAACCACATCTTAAATTACTGAAATCTGTAGTTACAAAATTTAAAAGACACGGTGGAGTAGGGGAAATAGTGCTGAACATGGGGTACCATGAGTTCTAATGTCAGCTTTTTTCTGATATTGCACAGTCCAGAGATCTAGGGAACCTGGAATAGTCAAGATATCCCAGTATTAGTACCCTTTTGGTATCAGGAACAACAGAGGAACCAGCCACTTGTTTGATTGAACATTTATCATGTACCTGTTATGTCTCTAGTTCTGGCACCTACAGATAGAAACAGTAAATAATGGAACAATGAAAAACAGAACAGTCTTAGACATGGTTTGAGTTTGAACTTATTAACTTCTCTTCCTCATTCTCAGTATTGATTTAGATTTCATTGAGTACTTGAAGGATCTGTGATTTTATTAGTTTTTCTACTGGTACTTATCTAAATCCAGCTACAACTTAATTAGATTTTCATAGTTTCCATGGCCCAAAAATTCATCACCCAACAAACACTCTGGTGATTACTCTCCACGAATTTCACTAGGCTGGCCATTAGATAAAAGAGATATATGAAGGCTTTCCATGTTGGTGGGAACTATGAGATGAGCAAACTGAAGAACGAAGATAATAAGATTTACGGAAACTCATACAGCTAGTGGTGAAATTGGAACCAAAACATACTGCTTCATATTCCCAGTTTCCATACGCTTTCTACTTTGCTACATTGTCAGATTGAGTATATGACAATAATTTATATACTCAAAATAGAGAACACTAAACAAGCTTTAACTTTTTTTATGAGATTAAATTTCCATTCCTTTAATAATTATTACTTCTCAACATCCTTTAAAAATCTCATAGTAGAAAACATTGTTGTGATTGGAATGAAAGTGAAGTGAGGTACAAAGCTTTAAGCACCTTTAATTTATTGGTGAGGCTAGCAGTTACCCATAAAAGGTGTCTTTAGTCCCCCAGCATGCCAAAAGACCCCAAATGAAGACAGATAATTTTTATGGACAGAAGGGGGAGCATCCAAAAAACAGAAGGTAGCATCATCAATGGGGAAAACAATATGATTGGTTATAAAGTCAGAAGCATCATAGATATGGGGGACAGTATGATTGGCTGGATATCAGGTATGTGGAGCTTTTACCTACCCCTCCTTTATCTCGTTGCTGATTGTGTTCACTTACATGGTTAGTTAATGGTACATGGATAACAAACCAGACTTCCTTGAAGGACAACTAGTGAAATAGAGATAACAGGTTTCTTTTAACTAAAGTGATTTATAGGGAAACTGAACTTTTAAACTTAACTCAGTGAGGAAGACTGAACTTCTGAACCTATGAACTTCTGATCTTAAAGACAAAGAAATGTGACTTAGGCATTTATACAAAATGTTGTCAGTGATAACAGAATACAATCAGTTACAAAAATGGAGACTGTCAATTTTATTTTCTCACTGTAGTAAAAATCTATGAAAAATGTAAAAGAAACAAAACTATTTTGCTTGAAAAGGAGGTTGAGTAGGTATAGTATGACAAGAATTATACTACCAAGGATTGACTAAAAGTTCGACGTCTTCATTGAGAACTGAGTAGAAATATGTGGTGATAAATGAAAATAGATATATAGAACATTTAAGTACTAACTACGTGCCAAGCACTGTATTAAGTGTTAGGAATACAAATACAGGCAAGTAAAATTTCTTGCCTTCTGGGTGCGTATATTCCAAAGGGGAGGGAGGAAGTTGAGAAAAAAGCTCACCTATCAGAATTGAGGGACCCAATGACAGAGTCTAAGTTACTTGTGGGAAGATTGGAGGTGATATCTGAGTAGAGTTCCTGTTCTTCCTCAGATACTTAACTGGTTATGTGATCTGGGCAAGTCACTTAACCTCTATCTGTCTCAGTTTTCTTAACTTTAAAATGGGAATAATAAAGTTGTGAAGATTGAAAGAGCTTAGCATAGTACCTGACATGTAAGATGTGCTTAAGAAATGCTCATTCCCTTTCTCTTCCCCTTAAAGAAGAGTGGGAAGGTAAGTGGTGGTTCGTGGATTACTGAGTCCCTGACAAACTAACCCAAAAGTAGACCCAGGATCTAGGGAACCACGGGGTGGAGTTCAGGTAAGCATTGGAAAGAAGGTAGAAATGACAGAAATGTTGCTGCAAAAATTTCCTTATAGGATCATTAAATATTAGAATGAGTTACTGAGAGAGGTCATAAAATCTATTCAAGATGTTTAAAAAAATCAAAGGAATTCTTACTTATCTAGTTTTAGATAGGTATAGCTCTTTCTGAAATTTGGGAGATGAACACTCTTGGGAGATAAACTTCTTGAAGCCTCAGAACAAAATTTAGAAACATCTGAATTCTGACTTAGAATTCTTAAGAATTCTGACTCAGACTTAACAGTTTAGAAAAGTTATCTTACACTATTTTATTTCATACAAAATATACTTTATGAAGAACTGTTTTTCTTTGGATATAGTCTTTTTCACGTCTTCTGTCTCTGTGCCTTTTGTACCGGTGGTCTCCTAGAACGGACTCCTCCTTCCATATCGGTAGCTCAGGCACTATCCCTCTACTCAAACCAGCTCCCCACCCCCACCCTCCCAGCTGCTTCCCTCCCTTTTTATTTAACTATTTTGTATGTATTCACTTTATATCTGTGCTCTGTATACTTATGTATATCCTAGTCCTATATCTTCTTAGTGCCCTAGTCAACTCTCATAAAACTATAAGGTGCTAATCAGATATGGACCTGTTTAGGTACAGGGAGCATCCTCACTGGGCATTTCTTATACCACTGAAACCACAGGTCCAAACAAAAACAAAACAAAAAATAGTTTATTATTATTCTTTTAAATGGTAAAATTGAATAGAAAAAGATAAGGATTGCAGGTGAGAAATTGGAGTTTTAAAATCAGTTGTATATCTTAATTTTAGAAATTAATGTATAGGCAGGTAACAATGAAGGAGTCTTCAAAATGTCCATTGCCTTCACTCAGTACTAACGTTTAACTTTTAATCATTCATTAAGGGCTTAATGAAGTTTACTGAGGAAAAAAAGACATTCAAAAATGAAAAGATATGTTCTACCAGATGTTTCATGAAAAGTTATGAAAGATATGTTAATCGCTAAATCCAATGGATTTTTCTTAACTGTCATCCATTTTATGAATTGCTGACACGTCTGATACCATTGACAATGACTCTGGGTTTTAGTTGTCCTTTCTCTTTCCCTTTTTTCATCCAAACTCTGACCGCTCCTTAGTCTCTTTTGCTGTAGTATCAATCATGTCTTATTCCCTATACATGGATTATATCCCAGGGCCCTGTTCTCTCTTTTCTTTGCACTCTTTTCTATTCTCATTATCTCCTAGGGTACCAAATATCATCTCTATGTAGATTACTTCCTAAATCTACATATCTCACCTTTACTCTCTTCTGAGTTTGATTCCCACATCTCCAACTATCTGCAGGTTATCTCTAACTAGATGTCCTATAAGCATTTCAAAGTTAATATGTCTAAAACAACTCATTATCTTCCATTTGAAGGTTCTCTTCCTATTTTTTTTTTTTAATGCAGGCAAAGGAGTCACTCTCCTTTCAGTCACCTAGTTTCTCTAATTGGAAGTCATCTTTGACTCTTCTTTCATCATATGTCCCATATACATACTGTCTTTTTCCCCACTGAGTGTATACTACTTTAATTTAGGAATTCTTTAACTTTTGTACTGTTGTGACAGCACCCTAATTGGTTTCCTTCTAGTCTCTAACCTCTCCATTCTATCCACTGCATAGATGCTAAAGTGATATTCCTAAAACTCTTAAAGGCTATACTTTCTAATAGAATAAGTAGAGTGGGGACAAAGATGTATTGTTTCTTAAGTTAAAGGCCATTTTAATTTTGTAATACACTCAGACTTTGATGAAGACAGGTGAATTTTGTAGATCTTGATCCCTTATGCCCCTTCCAAATCTAAATATCTCAGAATAATGAAAAGTTATAAATTAATTCTCAAGTCTGTTTTGAAGACTGATTATCTGGTATGTTTTCCTGTATCTTGGCCTAAACTAGAAACTTCTTTATAATATGATCTAAAAATACCTATCATAGGATCACAGCTTTAGAGCTAGGAGGGACTTTTGAAGTCATCTAGTCTATTTCTCTCATTTTTATTTTATTTTTATCTCAAATTAATAAGTACTAATATAAATGCATTTGCATATACATTGTAGAACAGAAAAGAGGATTGCACAGAAAATTACATTTCTCTATTATGTACAGCTTGCTTTTTCTTTAATAAATTGAACCTGTAGCAATCAGAGGTATCCTTCTTATCAGTCTCTCCTTGTGGCTTCCCTTCTCTTTTCTCCATTTTTATCTATTTATTTATTTTATAAGGTACCTGGGGTTAAGTGACTTGCCCAGAGTCACACAGCTAGGAAGTATTGTGTGTCTGAGGGCAGATTTGAACTCAGGCCCTCCTGACTCCAGGGCCGTTGCTTTATCTATTGCGCCACCTAGCTGCCTCTTTTCTCCGTTTTTAAACAGGCTGTATCATTAACCTCCTCTTGTTTTCCTTGTCCTTTTTTCTTTTGGTTACTCTGTCCTTATCCTTCTTTCCTGCCACTGGGGGAAAAAAGAGGAAAACAAAGATTTTGTTAAATATCCCTAGTCAAGCCAGCCAAATTCCCATGTTGGCTGTGTATAAAAATAGGTCTTATTCTGCATCTTGCATTCTCCACCTCTCCTTCGAGAGGTGGTTAATGAGCTGGAGCCAAGATGGCAGAGTAATAGGAAACAGTAGTGAGATCTTGGTCCCTTCTTCTCTGCTAGAAAAAGCTTCTCCAGACATATCTAGAAAAGACACTAGATCAAATCCTTTTGGGGAAAATCT